>NC_061120.1:211535581-211574829 GCF_002878395.1 Capsicum annuum
CCTTCATATATATATATATATATATATATATATATATATATATATATATATATATGAAGGCTTTTTAAGTGTGTCCACCAAGCTTCTAGTCACATTAGTTGTTAAGTGTGTTATGTGTCCAAGATTCTAATCACTTAAGCTTTATATACTGATAAGAAGAAATTTTAACTTTCTAATGTTTGTATTCAAGAAAAAGTATGGAAAGCAAGATATTTCACAAAACACCAGCAATGTAAAAAAATGTACATGAAAAAAACCAATAAACACATGGTTCTCTCAGTAGCAAAAGAACTCAAAAACACCCTCCCCCTTCCCCAGAGCCTAGGGCAACATATGTTGTGCATACATCAACAATTTCATTCAACACAACTACTAGCAAAGAATGTCGTTCCCCCTCATGTGTTCTTCTTATCCTAGAACCAGGCTTCTAACAGAAAAGAAGGTTCACGTCTTGCAGCATTGCCATATTTAGATGTGATGTACTTTCGGTGCACGCCAGTAAGCTTCCCAACTGCTGCCTTTTAATGGAAAGAAACCATCAATTTTAAGCATTCCCTGTCGTAGAAAATAAGGCACAGAATTACACATCTTTTTCTATTCGATAAAGGGGTGTACATTTATAAGTATCTTCAAAAACAAAATATACTTATAAAATTTGATTCTTGCCATAACTGCTATGTTTCTCACAAGTTGTGTTCCACTCCCTGGACACACCGAGAGTGCACTGAGCAGTAAAGACAAATGCAACAGCAAACATTGATGGTGGGAATCTAAGCATTTTGTATTCAACCATACATGGCTCAATCAAGAAGAAAGACACGAGCTCCACCTGATTTAAACAATGACAAAAAGTTGTATGAGTAGTTCTTCAAATTATTGCATTACTTCTTCATGTGACAAAGACATTTAAAAGACCTTCTTATCAGACTGAGAGGCTTTAAGGAACCACCGCATAAACACATAAGTTATAGGTACTGTCATGTTGAACTGTAAGGCATTAACCATCAACATCTCCTATGGATATGAAAACGATTGAAATTATTTAGCAAGGAAGAACAAAATAGAGATACAAGTCCTGATAATGTAAGATTTTAGTCTTTAAACTAATCATTTCAAGCACTTCTTTTCTGGCATAAACCTTGTCAGAGATCAAAATTAGATCCTCCACTACAGGTAAAGAAACCTCTTCATACTTGCAGGTAAGAAGCAAAGCTATTATTCCAACAAGTTGAAGTTTTTTCCTAATCGCTGACTGAACTGCCAGGAATCTATCGATGATATTCATAGTCAAATACAAGGTCTCCTCCATCAGTTCAAACTTGTAGTGAACCTATAAATTGGATTAGACGTTAAATGGCACCTAAAGTTATCACATTCTTCTTCATAAAACTCAGAAATAACATGCAACAACAAACACTATATACCTCAATCAGTCAGTCAATGAGGATGCCTCTCATTCTCTCATTGATATCAAATTGTTGTTCCATATAGTTTGGAGGGACGCAACCAGTGATCTACAATTGAAAATAACATTAAAAGAAAGGGGTAAAAATACACCTCAATTTCTTTCCAGATTTCCAATTAAAATTGAAATAATAATCATCCTTGATAGAATAGCATCACAATAGAAACATCCCAAGTATACCCTCCGTGTGTCTATATATCCTATGTTCTACACCTATTATTTTACTGATTGAAAATTGCAGTCCATATTAAAATTAGACTAGCTTTTGTGAGTAATTTGGCAATCTATTAAGCTTAATGATATCCTATCCAAAAGAATTAGATAATTAGTTGAAAAATATGGGACTTCTGCTAACTCTACATTCCATAATCCTAATGAGTATGTACAACAACAACAACAAACCCAGTGTATTCCCACACAGTGGGTAATGAGCATGTATAAGTTGTAAGCAAAAAAAAAACTTCTAACAAACAAATAGGGAGAGTGGAGATAACATCTCTACCTCAACATTCTTGTAGTAAGCTAGATGTCATCAATGTATTCTACTACAGTGAGTTCATTCTTTTTATCAGAACTATCTATGTCCACAACTGACCAATCTTCTGCATCTTGCATCTCAATTTCCTCATCCTGAATAAAAGATTTAACACATCAATGGAAATCCACAAGAATTATATTCATAACCAAGATATATAGATCATATAAGCTTACTATCCTATCAATTTCCTCCATCATTGCTTCAGTATGTTGCACAAACATTGGCACGTCAGAATAACCAGTGGCCTTGTAATCTTCAGCATCGATAATAATGCAGTCTTCTATTTCATTTCTAATTTGTGCCACTGGGATTGGTGGATTTATTATCTGTGGATATATAATGTTAACAACAACTCAATTATAAAATAAACCAGGAGGGGATAAACACTGTACCTCAACTGCTGGTTTCTACTGTTTGTTAGCGATTTGGGCAACTAAATTCCTAAAATGTTAGTAACCCCACATACAAATTAAACATTACTCTATCTTCAACTCCAAATTTTTAAATTCTGTGGCCAAGCTCCTACTTAGTATCATCCAACCAAGAAATGAGCCAAACTTTGTGATCAGATGATGAATCGAAATAGGAGAGATCTTATTAACAACATTGGCTTTGTTTCTACAATGAAATGAAAATAAAGTTAAAACAGGTAGACAAATCAAGATTAAACTAAAAATTGAATGACCTCTTTTTGCCCCTCTAACTATACACCTGGCTCTACTAGTGAATAGAAAAGTTACAACTTTACACCAATGTTACAAAGATAACAGGTAGATATTAGCCAATCCAAATATATATTAGGATAGCAAGTGATAATACCATGCCATTCAAAGGTCGACCACAAGTTGCAAGTGAATAAAACCACTTCTTCAAATCCACAGCACAAGAGACAAACACTAAACATTCGGACGGCACATCTTTTTCTTTAACGTATATATTTTTGGCACTTAAAATACATGAAAAAAAGAATACAATTAGAATATATGCGTTACCACAAGTACAAAATGACAAAATAAAAATCTTAAAGATAGTAAACCTACCATTTTGAGGTATTCAATCCACACTCGATGAACGCCCAAAAATCAGTGTTCAAGCTCGATAGATTATCAAATGCTTTGATGTCACAGATGAAAGGATGCTTCTGATCAAAAATGGATTGCAAAGCATCCAAATCAAAATCTTTCATATATGGTACCTAATTTCATCAAATTTCCAAAAAATCCTTTCTTTAACAATAACAACTTTGTGTCATCCAAAAAGCTCATTATCATTGTATGATAATTTGAATCCCCTCTCCAATGGGGGTCTGACTTGAACCAATCATTAGGATCAATAAAGTACTCGACATGATTTGTCTTGCTAGACATGATTACCAAAATCTGCAGAGTTATAAAGATAAAAACAACTATCAAATTAAAAATTAACAAAAAAACAAGAATCAAGCTGCAAAATAAAATTTATTAGACAAAAAAATTCACCCAATGGCTACACAAAACACCCAAAATCCAAATCTAAACAACCTACTGATTGGAAAATAGTGAGATTAGTGAGTAGAGAAACCACCCAAAATGCATTTTTCATCAAGGTGATGTAGATAGAAAAAAATAGAGTTTATAAATTAATCTATGCATTATAGAATGTGATTCACGGAAAAGAAAAGTGGTTTTCAGCTCAAAAAAATTTCTAGGTAACAAATACTTCAAATGCATGCAATAAGATTAAGATAAAATGAGAGAAATTACCTAAAGTACAGAGAGATGAATGGTAAAATCAAAAACCCTAAAGT
Source organism: Capsicum annuum (assembly GCF_002878395.1). NCBI lineage: Eukaryota > Viridiplantae > Streptophyta > Magnoliopsida > Solanales > Solanaceae > Capsicum > Capsicum annuum. Next base: position 211,539,371 of record NC_061120.1, read on the forward strand.
TAGAATGCAATTACACTAAAGGGAAGATAGAAATCCGAAGCTTAAGCTTTGAGATGAACTTTTTTTGTAGTTTTATGAAATTTCTAGTCACCTGAGCTTATTGCAATGGGTAAAACATGAAAATAAAATTAAAGAAAAAATAAAAATCACAATAATAAATTTAAAGAAAAAAAAGAGTGAAAAAAAGTAGAATAATAAAAGTAAAGGAAAAATTAAAAAGTGAAAATAATAAAAAATAAATTTGAGAGATAGATGAGTATGGAAAGATTAAAAATATATTTGAGGTGTGGAGGGGTAAAATGGTACTTTTAGTATATTAAAAAGTAGGAAGACTATTCTTCAAAGACATTCTTATTTGGGGTCAAATATCTAAAGTCACCCATATTTAGGTCTATGACATGCAATTTTCCAGTGTTTTTGTATTTGTATTTGGGCCTACTAAATGTATATATATATACACATGGGACCATATCCAATACATGGAGAAGATATTTTTGTATTCTTCATCTTTTCATTTTCTGGGTATTGATAATGGAAAGAAACCGTTTTCTCCATTTCTCTCTCTAGAACTTTCCAGTGGTTCCATGGTTACTCTACACTTGATGCCTCATTTTTTTACATATTAACATGGTATCAGAGATAGGTTACTAATAGATTTGGGTTCCCTCCTTCATTTGGTGCATTTTTTTATGATTGGTGAAGTGTTTTTATTGGTCTCTAGGGTTTTCATCTTTGATTCTCGATTTTCCATGGTTGTCTAGGGGTTTTTGAGTTTTCTAGTTTTTCTTCAACGACTAGACAAAATTTGTTCTTCGTCATCGAAGATTCTGGAGTTGCAATGATTTGTGGAGAATTTTTGGGTGTTCTCACCGGTTAATCGAAGTTGCAGTAGATGAGACCGTTTCTCTTTTCGGTTTTGAAAGAGGCTGGTATTTTCTTCTCATCTTCTCTATCTCATGATTTGACCAATGGATGGCATTCTATCCTTATCTCCTACGAGTGGGTTTACTGCCTCACCTCAAACTGAGTTTCACAGGGATGATTATTGTAATACCCTGTACTTCTACTAGCTTGAATTCATCCCAAAAATGTTAAAGACATGTTTTAAAGATGAATCCATTTTTATACACGTAGAATTTCAAGATTTTTACTTTTGTCATATGGAAAATTCAATAAGCTTTCCATCGATATAAGATTCTCCCAAATTCGATAACCGGGTAAGAAGTTATGACTAATTCAGGTCCCCTTCGTAAAACAGCGCCATATTAGTCAGCGGCATGTCGCTCCATAAGCCAAAATGACATTCGTCAATTTTCAATAAGACTCTGCGATTTCACCACATCGCGGAGGGCTCCCAAATTTCAATTGTCAAATTCTAGTGAAGCTCCGTGATGTCCCTGTGTCGCGCTATCGTCCAATTTCCCAGTTGTCAAATTCTAGTAACACGGCGTGATAGCGCCGCATCGCGCCAAGGTTCCAAGTTGGAAAATTTTCATAAATTTTAAAAGACGCATCTGGGGTTAACTAGGTCTTTTCCCATGATTTTAATTCAACCTTAAACACAAAATTTAACCCTACATAACCTAAGGATATCATTATTCACTCTATTTTTCCTAAATTGAGTTGCTCTCTCTCAAGAACAAGAACCCTAGCTCTCAAATTCAAGGGCCAAATCACAAGAACTCTCCATCAATCCTTCCAGATTCACTAACTCAGGTACGCATAGTATTCATTCATGGACTCCTTTCGTCCATGAAGCCCAAGAATCTCTTTTCAAAGTTCAAGTATATGGATTTTTATGAATTCCATGTTGGGTTTGTTTTTGTTCATATTGATAATGACCAATTGAATTCTAATCCATATTTGGTGATAAATTTTATGTGGAATTAGTTATTATATGTGTAGATTCATGTGAACCCATGTTTTAAACCCTTGAATTATGAAACTAGAATTGAATCATGATGTTTACTTGTGGTGCAATGTAGTCTACATATACTATGTTCACCTATGTTTGATTAAATTCCTATGGGAAGGAAAAGTGCCATACTAGTATGATAATATGAAATCCCCATTCATATACAAGTTCATGCATGTCAAGTGTTTGATAAAATGTCTTAGTCAATGGATTATGGATATGTGTGTAGCTATTATTGTGCTTTAGAATTTATTCCATGAATTACTTTTATGATATCTAGTCCTGGGGGTATTTAATGCCCGATAATTTAGCTGTGTGCCTAGAGCTCATGTCATGTTTTCATGATATCCTCAATCAAGCCATGATCCATAGAACTCAGTCAGTCATGTGACTCATGAAAGCTCAGTAATTTAGTAATCTCAATAGTATTTCATCAGTTAATGGAACTCCATGAATTCAGTGTAGTTCAGTTCAGTTAATCATGTTCAATGTCTATTCAGATGGGAGTAGAAATTAGCACCGAGTAAACCCAAATATGAAAACACACTGTCAGATAAGGGTGTGATTCTTTGAAGCAATCCTTGCGTTCCAGAACTGTGTAACCAGCATAGGTTGAGACATCAACACTGTCAGATGAGGGTTGATGAGGTGGACAAGCACTGTCAGATGAGGGCCCCACCATTCTCTTTTGGGGACACTATCAGATGAGGGTTACCCACATCTTCTCCTTACCAGTGGGGCGGTATTGACACCCTTCCAATTGGGGTTACAGATTGGACCCCAACTCAGCTATAATGTGTTATTTGGGGCATGTCGGTTAGATGACTACTTCCCACAGTTTTAGTTACAAAACTTAGAACTGTCAGATACAGTCAACTCAGAATAGTACAAAACTCAACTAGTTTCATCAGAACCTAGACTGTCAGATACAGTCACTCAGTATCAATTATACAGTTATTAGTATCTCATGTTTTCAGTACTCAGTCTCAGAAATCATGTTATCACGAACTCAGTTACAGTTATTATGTAATCATACATGCTCATGTTCATGTTATCCTGTCAGTTAGTATAGTTCATACATGTGAACCCTCTGCATTCAACCTACCTCACATGAATACCAGTACATTCAAATGTACTTACGTATTTCTGTTATGGTGTATTATACCATAAGTTGAGAAGCATGAGCTCCAGAGCATCAGTAGCATTCTAGATTTCAGTAGCCAGGTTAGTAGTGAGTCCTCATCTTTTGAGGACTTGACCCTTACTTTATTTTGTCATTACTTAGTCTATCACAGTAGTTAGAGTTAGTTGGGAACATGTCCCATCAACTCCTTATTCAAATAGTTAGAGGGTTTTCAGACTATCATATTTCAGACAGTTTATTTAAGTTGTTTTGGGTATTTCAGACCCCATCCAGATGTTATATTTTATCAGTTATGTTATAGATTTGAACCTTATGGACTTTCAGTTCATGTTTCCGTATTTATATAGTATATTATGCAGTATACAGGTATAGATATCAGTCATGGGTTAGCTTGTGATCCTTCAAGGTCATGAGCATCGTGTAGTATTCTGGGTACCAGATTTGGGGCATTACAATTATACTCATCCCCGTCACCCACTGTATGTTTACCCTTCTAATATTCTAGGGGGTTTACTTGTTGCTATTCTGTTTGACAGATTTGGTTATGCCAGTTGGAAATGAACTATTCTAGTCACTCTTTCAGTGTGCAATAAGCTTGAATTTGTCGATGGAAGTACGATATGACCTTCGTCTGATTCTCCTTTGGCTAGACAATGGTAGAGATGTAACGATCTCATTTTATCTTGTCTTCTTAATTCCTTATCTTAGAAAATCAGTGAAAGTGTTAAATATTTTGAGTTAGCTAGTGAAGTTTTGAATGAACTGGAAGAGAGATATGTTAAGGCCGATGGTGTTAAGGTTTTTGAGTTTAAAAAGGAACTTACACATATTTCTCAAGGATCCTTTGATATTGTGTTTTACTTTAACAAGATTAAACAACTTTGGGATGAATTAGCTTTCATTTTGGTTAGGCAAGCTACATCTTGCACTTGTGATACTAGGCATTTATACCAAGAAGATGAGGATGAATAAAAGCTCTATCAGTTCTTACTAGGCCTGAATGATACCTACACCCAAGTTAGGAGTCACATTCTTATAATGAAGCCATTACGTTCTGTTAGTTTGGCATAGGGTCTCCTTCTAAATGATGAGAAACAACGATAAGTATCCATTTCTCTACCCTTTTCCTTCTCATCGCCATCTACTTCATCTAATGTTGGGGTAATAAGGAATTTCACTTACTCACCTAGGATTATTTTTGACACATTTGGATCCAAACCCAATTTATTGTGCAAATATTGCAAGAAACCAAGCGACAACATTGATAAATGCTACAAACTATATGGCTTCCCTCCTGGTTTCAAATTTACCAAACCTTTAGGTCCTAGAATAACTGTTGCACATGTTAAAACTGCACCACCTGTTGAGCCTACAGTTTCTAGTACTCCAATCACTACTTCCCCACTTCCTGGACTTACTATTGATCAACATACTCAGCTTTTAAGCCTGCTGCAGCAGACTCAAATATCCCAGCCTACTCCTGATGCACCTTTATCTTCTTTGATGGCTTCTGCCGCCTTTGCTGGTAAGTTGGATGATACCATTCCCTTGTCCCAATCGTGTATGATTACTACAGTAGATACTTTTTTATGGATCGTAGATTTTGGGGATTCTGATCATATGACTTCTCACCTAAACCTACTCTTTAATATTCAAGCCTTGGCTATTCCTCTTCTTGTTTCCCTTCCTAATGGGTATAAATTTAAAGCTACCAACAAAGGTTCCTTAACTTTATTCCCTCATATAACTCTCCATGATGTACTATATATCCCTAGCTTTCGGTATAATCTGATTTTTGTAAAGAAATTACTACAGCAACTTAATGGGATTGTTTCCTTTACTAGAACTTTCTGTGTTTTATAGGCCCCTTCTCTAAAGATGCCTCTGGTTCTTGGTAAGGTAGACTTTGGTCTCTATAAGCTCTTGCTGGCTTCTTCATCTTCCCAGCCATCCAGTAGTATTACATGAAATTCTATTCTTTGTGGTAGTCATATATCTAATTTTGTTCCTCATATTACTTCTAGTACTTGTTTTTAATCTGTAATAGTTCTACCTACTGATATTAATAAAACTGATATGTTTTGGCATTATAGACTTGGTCATATTCCTTTTTCCAAGATGAAGCATATTTCTGCCATTTTACCTGTTATATCCTCTAAATAATCCTTTCCTTGTCCTATCTGCCCCTTGGCTAGACAGGCCAGATTGTCTTTTTCTGATAGTTCCATTAAGAGTACTGCTTCCTTTCAATTGATTCACATAGATACCTGGGGTCTCTATCATTCCCCCACTTATGATGTTTCAAAGTACTTCATGACAATTGTTGATGATTTCTCTAGGGCTACTTGGACTCATTTAATGGGTGCCAAGAGTAATGCCTTTGATCTTCTCAAAGCCTTTATTGTCTTGGTTCAGACTCAATTTAATTCCAAAGTGCTCACTTTTAGGAGTGATAATATTTTTGAGTTATGGTCCAGTGTCTCTAGTTTTTCCTTTTTTTCTTCCAAAGGTATCATTCATCAAACCTACTGCTTTTATACTCCATAATAGAATAGTGTTGTGGAGAGGAAACACAGACACTTAAAACTTCCAGAGCTCTTCTTTTCCAATCTTTTCTTCCCCTTAGGTTTTAGGGTGATTATGTTTTGACTGCCACATACCTCATTAATAGGTTTCCTTCTCCTTTGTTACATAACAAGAGACCATATGAAATTCCTTAATCTTCTCCACCTACTTACTCTCAACTTAGAGCTTTTGGTTGCTTGTGCTATTTTACTGTTACTTCACCTCATAAGGATAAATTTGCCCCTAAGGTTGTGCCTTGCATGTTTGTTGGTTACCTTTTTGGTAAAAAGGTCTATAAGTTGTACAATCTATCTTCCAAAATTACTTTTGCGTCTAGGGATTCCATTTTCCATGAGCACATTTTCCCTTTTGCCCTCTCCAAATCCTTCCCTTCTCCTTGGTCTCCATTCTTTTATTCTTTTCCTTTTCATGACTCTTATTTTTATGATCTTCCTTCTGCTGGTTCTCATGCTACTACTGACCCTACCTTTGTGTCTTTCACTCTATCTCCTTCCTCTTCTACCTTTCTGGACCATTCATGTATGCCTATTTCACCTTCTCCTATACCTACTTCTGTCCCTTCTCCTGCTTCTGCTCCTTTACCTCCCCTGAGGCACTCCATTAGACCTCACTCCATCCCTCAATACCTCAAAGATTATTCTCATTCCTCCTTTCTTAGAAATTCTATTGATCAACCTTTTAGCTCCTTATCTGCTACTTCTACTGAGCAGAACCTCAGTATTTCTCTCAAACTGCTGTCATCCCAGCATGGCAGGACGCTATGATAGTTGAATTTGAGGCTTTAGCTATAAATGGGACTTGGGATATTGTTCCACTCCCGGCTGGGAAAAAGCCTATTGGGTGCAAGTGGATTTATAAAGTCAAATATAGAGATGATGGTAGCATTGAGAGGTATAAAGCCCGACTGGTAGTCCAAGGAGATACTCAGGTTGAAGGCATATATTTTCATGACACATTTTCACCAGTGGTGAAGATGTCCACTGTGAAAACCTTAATTTCTATTGCTGTTAAGAAATACTGGCCTATGTTTCAACTTGATGTCAATAATATTTTTTTACATGGGGATCTTGATGAGGAGGTATTCATGAGGCTCCCTCCTGGTTTGACAATTGATTATCCAGCTGGCTCTTCTTACACTACTGGTCCTCTTGTTTGTATGCTTCAAAAGTCTCTCTATGGGCCGAGACAAGCTTCCAGGCAGTGGTATGCTAAGCTCTCTCAAGCCCTTTACTCCAGGGGGTATACTCACTCCCTCAATGATTATTCCTTTTTCAAAAAGGGGTCTGGTGATTCCTTGGTGTTACTGGCTATATATGTTGATGATATTATCCTGACTGGTTGTGATTTGGTTGAAATTGCTGCTCTCAAGTCTTACTTGTATTCATATTTTCGGATCAAAGATTTGGGTTCTCTTAACTATTTCTTGGGCATGCAAGTTCTTTATACTCCTTCTGGGGTGTTACTCCACCAAAGAAAGTTCATTTTTGACTTTTTAAAGTTCTACAATAGTATGGATTGTTCCCCTGTGGTCTATCCACTTGAGCTTAATACCAAGCTTCAGGCCAATGTTGGTGATCCCCTTCCTAATCATACTGATTACAGATGTTTAGTTAGAAAATTCAATTTTCTCACACATACGCGACTTGATATTTGCTTTGTTGTACAACATTTGATCCAATATATTCAACATTCTTGTGTTTCCCACATGAATGTTGCATTGTATTTACTCAAACATCTCAAGGGTACTAGTGAATCAGGCATTTTCCTTTCGGCATCTCCTATTTTGTCCCTTATTGCTTATTGTGATAGTGATTGGGGTGCTTATGCTAATAGTCATAAATCTGTGACTGGTTTTTGTATATTCTTGGGCGATAGTTTGGTTAGTTGGAAATCTAAAAAACAGGTTACTGTTTCTCTTTCTTCGGCTGAGGCTGAGTATAGGGCCATAAGTAAGGCGGCTGTTGAAATCACTTGGATCACTCATCTACTTTCTAATTTTGGTTTATCTGGTCTAACACTTGTTCCTTTGTTGTGTGATAATCAAGTTGTTATCCACATTGCTAGGAATCCCATCTTTCACGAGCGAACAAATCATACAAAGCTGGACTGTCACTTTGTTCGAACCAAGATTTCTAATGGACTGATCTTCTTATCTCGCACTTGCAGTTCCTCTCAGTTTACTGACATATTTACTAAATGCCTCACTAAACTTCAACATCATGATCATCTTCCCAAGTTAGGAGTTCTTTCCCCCTCCAACTTGCGGAGGGGTGTTGGAGTTACTTAATACTAACTTGGAAATAGTGGACCTCACAATAGATATTATATTTATGTGTAGTGTTTTTGTATTTGTATTTGGGCCTACTAAATGTATATATATACACATGGGACCCGATCCAATACATGGAGAAGATATTTTTGTCTTCTTCATCTTTTCATTTTCTGGGTATTGATAATGGAAAGAAACCGTTTTCTCTATTTCTCTCTCTAGACCCTTCCAATGGTTCCATGGTTACTCTATACTTGATGCCGCATTTTTTGACATGTTAACAGTATTTGTAATCAGGAAGTTCTTATTTATTTTTTTTACATAATATAGATCGATATGTATTTATTCGTCGATTTACTCATTTTCTAATCCATATCAATTATAGGTGGTCAGATAATTTATTCATTTTTATTCAATTCATTTTTTATCCACACATATCTAACTCGACCCGCCATTTGCAACCTCTATTTAAATCCATAAACCCCAGATCCAGACTCCACATCTATGAAAGTCACAGATCCTGCTACAACTAATTGGTTCTTCCATTGATTAATGAACAAAGAAATTTTGTACGGAACAATAAATATAAGAAAACAACAACTTTCAAAAGTTAAAAAAAAAAAAAAAAAGAGTGAATAGGACCTTTTGATCCTCCACACACTGTCAAACCAACTAAGAAAAAGTTTCAATTTTCTCTTCTATTTACTATGGCAACGAAACATCAAACTATAATTATATTTATTCCTTTTTCTACTTCTTCTTCAAAAAGCAAGATAACCCTAAGGGGCTAAGTGATTTTTTTCTACCAGTCGAAACTCTCTTCACCACCCTATGGGGATGATCTACAGGATTCATAACTACTTGTCTTACTACAGGACACTTAACCTAGCTAGTTGCATTAGATTAAGTTTAGCACATGTGAATTTAAATTTAAATCCAGACTCATTCTTCAAAGGTGGAGTAATCTACATAAATATTTCTATATAGATAGATAGAATTTCCTTATTTTAATCCTTTATTAGTGCTAAAAAGGGGTTGATTTTTCATTAATTAACACATAATAAAAATGCACATCTTGCTCTACTAAACAAACACCATAGGACCCCAATAAGGACTTTACTTAACTTTAAATTGATTGCATTTACCTATTTAGAAATGGATCAAATTTATTATTTCTATTTTTAATAATATATTAGAAATTAAATTTGAACTTCTTCATTTTTGGAGAAATTATTGGAGTTTTAGTTTTACAAAGTTTAAGTTTATTGGTGTGAGATTTTTTTTGATAAGTCTAAGGTTGTTAATGTAGTTGCACAAGTGCTACCGCCATTGTTTCATTATTTCAATATTGGTAATTTTCATTATGTCATGTCATGATATGATTACTATTTAGAAAAATCGTTGATCTATTATGTTCGCACATAGTATATTTGTATGGTGATGATATTCAATCAGTATTTTATGCGCATTTAGATTATTTTATAATAAGATATTATATATAAAAATTTTAAATTTTGAATCTAAACAGAAAATGCCTACTTAGATTAGAAAAATGCATTTGTAAAAAAACCTAATAATGAACGTAATATGAATTAGCGGTAAAACCTTAATTTACTAACATTATTGGGTATAAAATTATCAATTGTGGAGCTTTATGAACGTTATATTGATTTGATTCTTGAATAGATATCAAACAAAATTATGATATTTGACGCTTTAGCTTATAAATAAGAAAAAGGACAGTTCCGCACTAAAATTTTTGTTATGTGCAGGGTTCGGAGAAGGGCCCCACCACAAGGGTGTGTTGTACGCAACCTTACCTTACATTTGTGCAAGAGACTGTTTCTAAATTAGAGTATGTAATTATTATTTTACTACGTTTTGAATAGTTTTTAGGATCTATGTTATCTGTCGATAGCTTTTGTATATGAAAGATGTATGACAAATCTATCATCCTTAAATTTTGCTTTGTTTTTATATCCTCTTGATAACTCTGTTTGCAACAAATTTTACTAATGGGAGATAAATTTCAAACACAAATAAAATATGAAGAAATAAGAATGTTTTTATTGATAAACAATGTGGATACAATTTTGTTGTTCCTTGATTCTTCTCTCTTGATTTTCTCCATAATTCAAGGATCATTAGTTGTGTATTTCTCAAACATAGAAATATTTGAATTTAATTCAAAGGCTGTTAGCAGCATATTTCTTGTACTGTTAGTAAGCATATTTTTTGAACGTTTAATGTAGAGTCCACAAAAACTTGGTGGTGTTAATTTATGTAAACTTTTTGTTTCATTATTAGGGATTTAACTTTGAATAATGTTGGAATGTTAAGAGAAAGAAAACTATTTATTTAAGATGTACATATTTTGAAAAAAACTTTCTTTTCTTACTTGTGCGTTGTTTCTTATTTTAAAAGTACAAAGGTGTTGTATCATTATTATCAAAATCACGTATTAAAAACTCATTCTCATAAAGTTTGCATAACTTACTTTATACCCTAAACTACACAGGGAATTATATACCCCCTTAATAATTTTTGAGTTAATTAAATACTACCCCAAATACATAATACCACTCTCACAACGAAAAGTGCATTACATGCACTCACACGTCAACACCACGTCAATGCCACATTGAAGCCACGCAATAAAAGTATTTTAAAAAAATAATTTTATATATAATTTAATGCTAATATATATATATATATATATATATATATGCAACCCCCCGCAAACGTGTTTTCTTCTTCACCCCCCCCCCCCCCCTCCCCCTCCCTCATCTGCAACCACCCCACCCACCTCCAAAATGTTTTCTTCTTCACACTCCCCACCCCTATCCGGAACCACCCCACCCACCCCCAACATGTTTTCTTCTTCGCCTCCTCCTTCCCCACTCCCCTCATCAGCAACCGCACACCCACCCCCAATAAAAAAAAAATTGACCCCGCTCCATTTTCTTTCTTGTGCGTAAATTTCATTTTCATTTTCGTTAAGTACACACCATTTTTCCTTCATTTACACTATTTTTGTTAAAGGGGTGGAGGATGGATGAAGTATCGATTCAATTGACGTTTTGATAGATGAAGAAGAAACACTTAAAATGCAATTTCTAGATTCCTCTATTTTAGCAATCAATAGAAAATAAATAAGTCAATGATGCACAAGAAAGCTTTTCTAATTTTTATTTTACTGATTTTTTGTTAGATTATAATCTCTAATGATTCAAATTGATCTTTATCATAAACTATTTGGAGATCAAATGCATTTTCTATACCAATTTTAATATAGTTATTTATTAGGTAAATTTTATGTTAAAAGTGCACAGAAGTAAAGTTAAATTCATTAACTATATTCTAAAAATTTATTGTCGATAGAAATGGAATAACTATAATTTACCATGGCAGCTTTTAAAAGTATTTAACAATGAGAGTATTAATTGTGTTTACTCTTCTAACAAAACTTAATCCTGACCTAAATAAAATCTTTGTTCATTACTTATGTTTGTCTGCATGTACACCATAAATTATAGGAGGAAAAAATAATAAATTTTATGTCTAATCGATAGATAAAATTCTAAAATATCAAATTTTAAATAACATCAATAACCTATAAATAATATTATAAGAATAATATTTTATTTTGATAACTAAATCTATATTAAGATATAAATTGAATGAAAAAGTTATTATTTATGTGTTTATAATAAATTCTCAAGTAAACTATGTTTAATTAGATTGGTATTTTAAAATTAAAAATTAGATATTCAAAAGTATAGGAAAATTTGAAGTTAGTATTTCTTTTTCAAAATATTGTTAAGGTTCATAATTTTATCAATGAAAATTGAAATGTGACAAATAATTTAAGATGAAAAAAATAACATAATAAACACAACAAAGACATATTGATCAATTACAAAGATCCATATGTGAATTATTAAAAAAAAAAAATAGCAAAGTAATAGCCACTTATAAAATTTTACACCATTAATTTGTGATGTGAGGACTACCAAAAATATTTATTCTCTCTTATATAATATAGTAACTAGTTGCATAAGGCGCGGGCTTCATGATATAAGAATTAAAATTTAATTTTACAAAAAATATAAATTAAGTCACATTTTTTTATTACATAGTTAGTTTAATTTATTGATACATTGATTATGTCTTGTTTGGTAAGTCATATGATTATCAATATTTTTTCGTTATACAATTGGATAACTTTTAAAAGACTTTATTTATGAGGAAGGTAGTATGAAAGAGAATTAACAAATACGAATCAACGTAGAATTCAATTTAAAACAAATAAATAGTGTGTTCCACATGTTTTTTTTTTTTTTCATATTTGGCTAGTTAGATTTTTAAGAAAAAAATATTTTCTCTAGAGAAATAATTTTTTTTAGACTTATGAAAATGACTTCGTGAAAATAGAAAAATTATATTCTGCATGTTACATTTATTGATCCCTTCATTCTTCAATACATATTCTCTTCACTCCTAGCAGTAGCTTCCATCTCCATCTCTCTTTATCCCACCTCTTATAGTACTTATCTAAATTGTACATAAATATTTTTAAATAATACTTTACTACTGAATATAAATCTCTGTTGATTTGTTAAAATATTAAGTAAAAAGGAGACAAGCAACATGAAAAAGAGAGATAAAAGGATATTCTCTCAATTCCTTTTTACTTATTTCTTTGACTTAACAAATAACTTAAGAATCAAATATATTGAGAGTAAAACATACGCAATTATATTTATTATTTTTATTTTAAAAATTAAATTTGGCTTTTAATACTTTCTGTAATTACTTAATAAAGTAATAATAATATAGAAAAAAGTTATAAATCTTTTGTGATTTACTAAAATAAATAAGTAAGAAAAATAATTAATTTTTAATATAAGAAGTAAGGAAAAAAAAGAACAAGTAATTAATAAGGAACATTAAGAGATTTGATAAAAATTACCACTATGTATGATTCAATTTTAAATATATAAATAAAAATATCATGAAATGATAAATGAGGACAAATGTAAAAATATGTATGAAAAAAATAATAAACAAGTGTTACTATCTAATTGCACTAAAAACTTTGTGAGGACTACCAAAATATGGTATTCTCCCTTATATTCTTTAGAAAAATAATTTTTTTTAGACTTATGAAAATGACTTTGTGAAAATAGAAAAACTATATTCCGCATGTTACATTTATTGATCCATTCGTTCTTCAATACACCTTCTCTTCACTCCCAGCAGTTGCTTCCATCTCTATCACTCCTTATCCCAACTCTCACAGTACTTAGTTAAATTGCATATAATTAATTTTTAAATAATACTTCGCTACTGAATATAAATCTCTCTTGATTTGCTAAAATAATAAGTAAAAAGAAGTCAAACAAAATGAAAAAGAGAGATAAAAGGATATTATCTCAATTCCTTTTTAGTTTTTGCTTGTTTCTTTGACTTGATAAATAACTCAAGAATCAAATATATTGAGAGTAAAACATACGAAATTATCTTTATTATTTACGTTTTAAAAACTAAATTTGGCTTTTAATATTTTTTGTAATTACTTAATAAAATAATATAACATAGAAAAAATTTATAAATCTTTTATGATTTACTAAGAGCTCGTTTGGATAAGATTAAAAAAATAGCTTTTTATCTTAAGTGAATAAAATCTTAAAATAAGTGCTTATAAATTAAGCAGATAAGTGTTTGGATAGAAGTGTTGAAACTGAAAAAAGTTGTTGATGTGTTTGATAAACAAGTGATGTTAAGAACTTTTTTGTTGTTAAATGACTTAAATATTCTCAAAGTTGTTAGCACCATAAATAAGGTGGATTATTTATAATTTATTATCCTAAAATAAAATTTTTGAACAAACCTCCGATATAATGATGGGTTTGATGAAAATAAAGAAGAAAGATGAAGAGAAAATTGGAGGGAAGAGATAAAGCGAAACGGCAAAGAGAAAAAGAAAAAAAAACTATATACTTAAGGGCTACAACTTTAGGATATTGTTGGAATTAGAGAAAAATATAAGGGATTTTGGTCAAACCAAAAAGAATTTTAATCTAAAAAGCAAAAAAGCTGGGGGTACCTAACTTCTCACTTTTTAATTTTTTTTAATCAGGTTTTAGCTTTTTAAGCACTTTTAATTTTACCAAACACCTTAAAAAGCTAAAAAAGAGATTAAAAGATGATTTGTCTATATTTTAATCCTATTCAAACGGGCTCAAAAGTAAATAAATAAGAAATAATTAATGTTAATATAAGAAGTAAGGAAAAAAAGAACAAGTAATTCATAAGGAACAAGAAGCGATTTATTAAAAATTACTACTATGTATAATTCAATTATAAATTTATAAATAAAAATATCATGAAATGATAAATGAGGATAAATGTAACAATATGTATGGAAAAAATAATAAACATGTGTTACTATCTAATTGCACTAAAAACTTTGTGAAGGCTACCAAAATATGTTATTCTTCCTTATATATCTATATGTGTGTGTGTGTGTGTGTATGTGTGTATAATATAATATATTAAAAGTGTGAAGACCCTTAGAAAAGTGATTTAAACTGTTTGATCTTCATTAAAAGACTTTTCTTTATACAAAACTGTCTTTTCACTATTTTTTTAATTTATTATTTAATTATTTTTAATTATATTAACTAGAATTTCTAAAATATATGGGACTCGTAAAATATATGGTAGGTGTTATAAATATATTTACATTATAGTGAATGTCTATCAAGAATATAGATAAGATCTATCAAGATCTAGTTGATATCTATAAGAATTTGAATTATCTGTCTTTTAGTCAGAAAGTAGAAGTAGTTTTTCCTATAAATAAAGGGATTTTTTTCATTGTATTCTCAATATATATGATCTCTCATCTCTCAAGAGAAATAAAGAAGTCTCCCTCTGCTCTCTCTATTTATCTTCTTGTTCTTAATTTATATTTCATAACAAGTTATCAGCACGAGACTCTATCAAACAAGGTGAGAAAAAAAACTGTTCATCATGTGATAATCTATATGTATGAATTAACAATCACTTACAACCAATTTTATGTCGTTAATATGACATATCGAACAAAATAGTTTTATGAATTTATTTATTATGTGTTTTGACATGATTAATTTGTTAATCTATTCTATTTTCATTGAATCATTGTGATTGATAAACATTTATTATTATTATAACGGTTTAGCGTTGTATGCTAAACTTAAAATTACAGTTAGCAAGTCTCTTTATTTATTTGTATTTGCTACTAATGGCATAGTTATTGCTGAATTTGTTGGATCTGAGGAAAAGTAATGGTTTGGAACTATTTATAGTTTAAAATTCATTCTGTAAGAATAATATTGTTTAAAGAGATGATAAATATTGGGTTTAAGTCCCATTGATTTATGCCTAAGACGCCTTTATGTGGATAAGACGTTGAGTTTGAATCTCAATGCACCATATTGTTGATATTATGATGGCTAAGGCAAAGCAATGAATATTTGGTGAAAAGTCATGAAATTCGACCCATTGAATATGCTCCATTCCATGAAGTGAATGTGGAAGCAATACATGATAAGTCTGAAAGATGACAATTTGATCCATTCTTGAAGTGAATGTGGTAGCAATATATGATATACTTTGAAAGATATATATGCCTCGATGTACTCCTGATGTAGCAATATCATGAAAGAGGTTATACGCTATCAAAATTTTATAGGCTTAAGACACAATTATATTCCATTCCCGGGGAATGAGAAACTTATTAATACAAACGTACACTTAATTGTGGCGGTATCACAATAACTCACTTTCGAAAGAGGCTAAATAATTTTGAAATCTACTTCTGAAGTAGTAAAGTTGAAATTTATTCATGTAGTAAATCTGAAATTTACTAAAGTAAAAGGTACATGTCATGGTAAACTTGGAGTTTACAAAAATAAAAATTCATAAATTGGCATGAACAATTGCGACATCACAAAGATGTGCATATTGAGTATTAAACATATATTGAAGAATTAGAAAATTCTTCATTACCTTTAATGTTACTTCTTCTCATGACAAGTTAGTTGGACCAACTAATTTTGGGATTGGATCCCTTAAAATCTGAAAAGTATAAAAGGTGAATATGGGTCGTTCACCTATCATGTGATATGTTGAAAAGATGCATCAATAAGATAATCACATGTACATTTATTGTCAACCTGCAGTTTGGCATTCATAAAGTTGTTTCCTCAGTAAAACTGAGTTAAGAACATAACTTTCAGATTGTGTAATCAAAACAATTCATCTTGATAATGCTGATTTGGCATTGAATGCCTTTGATGAATAGCTAAACCATTAATGAGAACAAAAACTTCATGTGTTGGTTTGAAATATTATATACAAAAGTACTTGTATGCATCAAACCAATAAATTATGATTAATTTCCCCTCAAAGTTGGTTTTGAGTCAGAAACAACACGTTGTCCATCTAATAAGTTTGATGTACGGTATACAATTAATGAATATACAATGATGCACAAAGATGGATTCCTCAAAGAAGATGGAGGATGTATGTTAGTTTCCTAACATAAGGGGGAGATTATAAGCGGCTATGAAATATGCCAGGAATTATTACCAGATCCTCATTCAAAAGATAATTCAAGTCAAATGCCAAAAATATCTCATATTTAAGCTACAAGTGCTCCTATTTTGTGTCCCTAAAGGACAAAGTCTATGCATGCATGAAGCGTGGTAGACTAATCGGTTCCAAATAAAATAATTCTTGAAAATAATTAAGAGCAAATAATCATAATAAGAAGGCAATGTGCTCTTGAAGAGCCTACGACATAATACTTCATGAAACCTTATGAAATGTTCAGGTACCTTAAAATAATGAAGTGATGAGATCTCAAAATGTTATGTTGCATTATGAACCAATATGAAATGATATATCATCAATATCTTTGATACAATATTGGCGGAATATTGTGAGAGATTACGAGGATTTGAATTCTACGTTTATTTAAGCATGCGGACATAGAAACATTCATCAAGTGACATGAAAGGATGCATCTCGGTAAGTGTAAACTTATTTGATTTGCCGTTCAAACACTTGAAAATATCGTACATGATATGTTGAATATTGTCACTTGACAAAATTTATATGAAAACTTCTTTAAGGATTCAAAATATAAAAGTTTCTAGGAAACTTACTGATAAGCCTTATATTGTATAAGCTTGTAGCTTGAAAATTACTGAAACTCTTAGAGAGTTTTCAAAGCAATAGATTATTTGCTAAAATGAGAAATATGCCGAATTAGATTGGTTATGAAGTACCATATCTTAGTGCAAGTGGTGTGCTCATGTATCTTGCAAATACTACAAGGCCTGATATAGCTTTTTCAGTCAATCTGTTAGCAAGGTATATTTCTGCTCCTACTAGGAAATATCAGAATGGGATAAAACACATGATCTTATTTTATTCTAAAGATTACAGTCCTGATTTTATTGGTCATGCTGATGTTGGGTACTTATCCGACCCGCATAAAGCTCAGTCTCAAACAGGATACGTGTTCATATGTGGTGGTACTATCATATCTTGGAGATATACAAAGTAGTCTGTCATAGCCACTTCATCGAATCATGCTCAGATAATAGCTATTCATGAAGCAAGCCGAGAATGTGTATGGATGAGGTCCATGATACATCTCATTCGAGAAAAATATGGCGTGAAATATGACAATCTACCCACAATTTTATACAGAGATAATGCAGCATACATAACACATCTTAACGGAGGATTCATAAAAGGATATAGAACGAAGCATATTTCTCCAAAGCTCTTTTATACTCATTAGCTACAAAAGAATGATGATATTAATGTGCAACAGATTCATTTAAGTGACAATGTGGCTAATTTATTCACCATATCTCTTCTAACTGCAATTTTCAAGAAGATGGTGCACAAGATCGAGAAGCAAAAGTTCATTGATGTTCTCATTAGGGGGAGAAAATACGCGTTGTACTCTTTTTTCCTTTCAAGGTTTTGTCCCATTGGGTTTTCCTTGTAAGATTTTTAATGAGGCAATCGAAATGTGTATTGTTAGACATATATACTCTTTTTCCTTCTCTAGATTTTTTTCCCATTATTTTTTTTCTAGTAAGGTTTTAATGAGACACATTATCTATCAATTAGACATTCAAGAGGGAGTGTTATAAATGTATTTACATTATAGTAAATGTCTATCAAGAATATAGATAAGATCTATCAAGATCTAATTGATATTTATCGGGATTTGAAGTATCTTTCTTTTAGTTAGAGAGTAGAGGTATTTTCCCATATAAATAGAGGGGTTTTATTCACTGTATTCTCAATCAAGATGATCTCTCATCCCTCAAGAGAAATTAAGAAGTCTCTCTCTTCTCTCTCTATTTATTCTTCTTGTTATTAATTTATATTTCATAACAGTAGGAGAATTAATTAATTTTTTTCTACTAAACTATCTAAAATATATGAAACTCCTAAAATATATGGTAGGAGGATTAATTATATTTTCCTTTCTCCTATTCAATTAGAAAACTACTCCTAAAATAGGACTCTATTAAGGAAATACTTCTATAAATATTGAGATGTACGTTAAACTAGATCACAAACCGATTTGCCTATTGGGATAATATGATTGATGCGCATCTAACTTGATTCGATTGCATGTCTAGATTGGTGGATGCTTGATTTTCTAACCCTCAACTTCTTCAGTATTTTTGTCAGCATAATAGAATTCAACATGTATGTATATATATATATCTTCTTTATTTTCATTCAAAATCATTCTTTAGGGTCAAAATTTTTGGTCAGACAAGAACTAGTTGGATCAAATTGAAGCTTTGTGATCACTATTATATTTTTTTTTATAGTTTACAGGTCATAGATGAATGTCAGTTGGCTTTGAAGAATTGCTTGTGTAAAGGTCAGATTTAATTGTATTATTTCGATATTTTTAAAATCTTATTACTTTTTTAATTTACAGATGCTAGATGAATGTGGGTCTGCTTTGAATTTTTTTTTTAGGTAAAGGTTAGGTTTAATTATATTATCAAAATATCTCTATTAGTTTGTTATTTTGTGGTAGTTTACAGTTCATAGATGAATCTCGATCGGCGTTGAGATTTTTTTTTTGTGTAAAATTTAAGTTTAATTGTATTGTTTTGATATCACTTTTATCGTATTATTTTCTTGCAGTTTACATGTGATAGATAAATGTTGGTTAGCTTTGAGGAATTTTTTTTATGTAAAGGTTAGGTTTAGTTGTATTATTGGATATCTCTATTATCGTATTATTTTGTTATTATTTACAGGTAGTAGATGAGTGTCGGACCACTTTGAGAAAATTTTTGTTTGTAAAGATTAGATTTAATTGTATTATTTTGATGTCTCTATCATTGTATTATTTTGTTGCAATTTACAAATAGTAGATGAATATTAATCGACTTTTAAAAATATTTTTGATAAAAATTAGGTTTAATAAATAAATTCCCCATCTTTACATATTCAAAAGATATTAAATTTAGTTATTATATTTATCTTTATTATTTAAGCAAATATCATATTTAGTGTAATGTTTGAACTCATTAAAATGAGGTACACACGCTAGACGCGTACACCTAAACTAGTAATATTAAAAGTATGAAGAGCCTTAGAAATGTTGTTTGAACTTTTTGTCCTTCATTAAAAGTCCTTGTTTTAGACAAATCATTTTTTCACTATTTTTCCTAATATTTAATAATTGAAAGTTAATTAAATATATATATGGTAAAAACCTTTCTTTATTAGAAGTCATCAGAATTTCAATATTTATTCCTAATTTAAGGGTTGAAAATTAATTAAATATATTAATGGTACAACCTTTCCTTATTAGAAGACATCAAAATTAATGACAACAGGTACTTTTTTCATTGGTTTAAGAAATCTAAATCAACTAAATTTGATTCAAAGAAGATTTGAAAAATCTAAAAATAAATGTAAAACTATTAGAATAAGAAAAATTTAAAAAGTACCAGTTTTTAAAATTTTTTAAATACGTAATAAGAATGTAATCAATAATTTTGTAAAGATTTGACTTTAAAAATAAGGAAAGATTTTAAATATAAAAAAAAATCGTAATACAAATATGGTTTAAATTGATGCGTCTCTCTTAGTCTATGGCAACAAGGGAAAGAGGCATGCAAACGCAAAAGTGATGATCCATCAACCACTTGAAACTGGTAAAATGTATATGTGTATATGTTTATGTTTACACTATTATATTAAAAAGTGAAAGATTTTTGAAAAGTAATTTGAACTTTAACATTTTATTAAAAATCTCCGCAATAGACAAAATCATTTAACTTCAAATAATCAAACATTACACGTGCGAGGCACATGAGGTTAAATTAGTATATAATATAGTGGTCCCTTTTTGTTAAAAAAACAAAACTCACGCATTTTTTTTGGTCCACGTCAGCCTTAGGGGTTGAAATTACTTCAACATAAAGTTGTTAAGGGGGTATATAATTGTTTAGGGGTTGAAATTACTTCAACATAAAGTTGTTAAGGGGGTATATAATTGTTTGTGTAGTATAAGGTCTAAAGTAAGTTATGCAGAAAAGTTCAAGGGAGAAATGATGTATTTTCTCAAATATATAATATGCTACTTAAAATAGAAAATTACATATTATAAAAGAATTTTAACAAAGAATAGAATTACGTTTAGCTACAACCCTACTGCTTTCTCAACCGTTTGGGTTTATCAACATCATATTGATTTGATTCTTAGCTTGATATTCGTCTTTGTTTTATTGCTTTTTAGAATTTATGTTATATATTAGTATACCTAATGATATGATATGTATTTTGGCCACATAAATTTTAAACTCAAAATAATCGCACTTCATAAATTGCTATTTTCTCCAAAACTCGTACGATGCTAGGGTTTTTGTCCTGATTTTCCTACCAAACTTAAGTTTTAATTCTTCTTGAAAAGAAAATAAAAGTAACCATAAATATTTTTATTTTTTCCTAAAAGAAAAATATAAAACTTTTTCATATTTGACAAACCTCTTTCTTTGAGGAAAGGTTTTGGACATCTATAAATAGAAGACCCCCTTCTCATACCATAACACAGTAGCATCCACAATATAGTCTTTGAAGAATTTTTTGTTTAGGAGATATTTCTCCCAATAGGTTTTAGATTTTTCAATTTTATTTTTAATATGTAGGTCGTTTGGCCAGACCATATCAATAATATAGCTTTTTAGTATTGTTTTATGTGTCTTCTGAATTATCACCACAATGATTTGCAACTAATAGCTTCCGCACGACACCTTTTCAATTTTGAATCCAACAAGTGATATCAGAGTCATGGTTCAATGGTTTGATGGTTCAAATTAAGAACACGTTGAGATCAAAGTTGCAACCAATTTGATGATAATAAAGATATATGTCCAAAAGCTACATGTGGAGATGATTGTCAATCATATTTTCAATAATCCTGTTGTTACATATTTGAAAAGAAAGCTTACTTTTAACCCTATAAAGGGCGTTAATGTTTTTAACCCGAAAGGGCTTATATATTTTTAACCCAAAAAACTTCAACTTTTAAAGCATGTCAAACAACAGTGATATATGAAGAATTTGTGAAGAACGAAGATTATGCATAATAAGAAGGAGCATCAAGAATATTTTGCAGAAAATCAAGCCAAAAAGGGGAGATTTCTTAGGGTTTTTGCCCTGATTTTCTTACCAAAATTAAGTTTTACTTTTTTTTGGAAAGAAAATAAAAGTAAACATAAATACTTTTACTTTTTTCCTAAAAGAAAAATATAAATTTTTCCATATTTGGAAAACCTCTTTCTTGGAGGAAAGGTTTGCGACATCTATAAACAGAAGACCCCCTTCTCATACCATAACGCAGTAGCATCCACAATGGAGTCTTTGAAGAATTTTAGTTTAGGGGGATTTCTCCTAATAGGTTTTAGGTTTTTCAATTTTATTTTTAATATGTAGGCCGTTTGGCCAAACCATATCAATAATATAGCTTTTTAGTATTGTTTTATGTGTCTTCTGAATTATCACCACGATGATTTGCAACTAATAGCTTCCGCATGACGCCCTCTCAATTTCGAACCCAACATATGACACTAGAACTCTATCTTTTTTTTATTGCTATCAAACAATTCCCGATGTATACTATTGAAAGTTTAAATTTAAGATTGAAATTTGAATTTTAATATTTTATAAAGTTTTGGAATTTTTTATTCCATCACAATCTAACAACAATGTAGATTTAGGGACTTTAACTAATTTGGAGTCCAAAATTTTCGACAGACTATGAGAATTACACCAAAGCTGAGAAATATGAGTAGAAGCAATGCAATTAGTCCAAGAAAAATTCAAATTTCTATTTTGATTTGAAAGAGGGACATTCAGACATTTCATTTTAAGTCAGTTCACAATTTAATTTTATTTTTATCCCTCCATAAGCGTAACATATCTATCTATCTATAATCTATCTATATCTACATCTACAGTATATTAAAAGTGTGAAAATCTTAGAAATGTTGTTTGAACTTTTTGCCCTTCATTAAATATCTTTCCTTTTACCTTTCCTTATTAGAAGTCATCAGAATTAATGATACTAATAATTTTTTTATTAGTTTAATAATTCTAAATCGGCTAAATTTAATTTTAATAAGACCTAAAAAATCTAGAAATAAATATAAAATCATCAGAATAAGACAAATTTAAGAAGTACCAAATTTTTAAAAGTTTTAAGTACATAAGAACGTAAGCAATGATTTTGTAAAAATTTGACTTTAAAAAATAAGGAAAGATTTTAAATATAAAAAAAGAAAGAAAAAAATAATCGTAACACAAACATGATTCAAATTTATGAATCTCTCTTAACTTCTGGCAGCAAAGGAGAGAAGTACTGCACCACAAACACAAAAGTGAAAATCCATCAACTACTTGAAACTTCTGATGGTAAATATATATGTGTTTACACTAAACTATATATGTTTATGTTTACATTATTATATTAAAGTTTGAAAGATCTTTGAAAAGTGATTTGAACTTTTACACTTCATTAAAAATCTTCGCCAATAGAAAAATCATTTAATTTTAAATAATCAAATGTATACGTGCGAGGGGACGAAGACTCGGGTAAGGACGGTGGGAGGGGATTCCGGGCACTTTTCGGTCTTGACAGGGCTACACCAGGGATCGAATCTTATCCCATTCCTATTCGCCTTGGTGATGGATGTGTTGACGCAAAATATAAAAGGGGAGGTTCCTTGTTGTATGCTCTTTGCGGATGATGTAGTTTTGATTGATGAGTCGCGCCGAGGTGTTAATGATAAGTTGAAGGTTTGGAGACAGACCCTAAAATCTAAAGGATTCAAGTTGAGTAGGACCAAGATAGAGTACTTAGAGTGCAAGTTTAGCGACTTGAGGCAAGAGGACGATGTGGTGGTGCAGTTGGAGTCGCAGGCGGTTTGTAGGAGGGATAGTTTTAAGTATCTTGGGTCTATGATCCAGGGGAATGGAGAGATTGATGAGGATGTATCCCATCGTATTAGGGAACGTTGGATGAAATGGAGGCTTGCCTCGGGAATTTTATGCGATAAGAAGGTGCCTCTTAAATTTAAAGGTAAATTCTATAGAGCTGCGGTCCGGTCGGCCATGTTATATGGGGCGGAGTGTTGGCTTGTTAAGAATTCTCACATCCATAACTTGAAGGTTGCAGAAATGAAAATGTTGTGTTAGATGTATGGATTTATGAAGATGGACAGGGTCAGGAATGAGACTATTCGGGAGAAGGTTAGAGTGATTTTAGTGAAGGATAAGTTGCGGGAAGTGAGGTTGAGATGGTTTGGCCACGTGATGAGAAGGGGCACGGATGCCCCAATTCGTAGATGTAAGAGGTTGGACTAGGAGGGTTTCAAGCGGGGTAGGGGTAGAACAAAAATGTACTAGCGAGAAGTGATTAGACGTGACATGGAACAGTTACAGCTTACTGAGGACATGACCCTAGATAGGAAGGTTTGGAGGAAGAGTATTAAACTAGAAGGCTAAGGTGGGTGGTCGAGTCGTAGTCCGTAGTTAGGAGGTTTAAGGATAGCTTGGTTGGCAGTTCCAGTTATAGGGGAGGGGCTCCTTGGGTTGTTAATTATACTATTTTTTTGGTGAATGTTGGTTCTTTTATTACTTTAGCATATTGCTTGCCTTTTGGTTAATTATACTTTATTTTTGTGGATGTTGGTTCTTTGTTCTTTATCATGTTGCACGACTGTTGGTCTACGATCTTTTTCCTTGAGCCGGGGGTCTATCGGAAACAGCCTCTCTACTCCTTCGGGGGTAGTGGTATGGACTGCGTACATTTTACCCTCCCCAGACCCCACTATGTGGGAATATACTGGGTTTGTTGTTGTTGTTGTATACGTGCAAGGAACGTGCAGTCAAACTACTACTATAGTAAAAGTGTGAAAGGTTTAGAACTATTGTTTGAACTTTTTGCTCTTCATTTAAAGACTCTGCTTTAGACAGAATCTTCTTTTCACTATTTTCCTAAGATTTAAGAGTTAAAAACTAATTATATATATATATATATATATATATATATATATATATATATATATTTATGGTAAAACCTTTACTTATTAGAAGTCATTAGAATTAATGATAACTAATACATTTTTCATTAGTTTAAGAATTCTAAATCAACTAAAGTTAGATTTTAAGAAAATATGAAAAATCTTGAAATAAACACGAAAACGTTAGAATAAGAAAAAAATATAAGAAGTACCAAATTTTTTAAAATTTTAAGTAAGTAATTAAAGATTTTGTAAAGATTTAACTTTAAAATAAGGAAAGATTTTAAATATAGAAGAAATTAAAAAAAAAAAATTTACTACAAATATGGTTCAATTCGATGTGTACTGCATGACAAGCGCAAAAATGACGATCCATTAACCACTTGAAATTTCTAGCTGTAAAATATATATGTTTCTACAATAAAATATATGTTATTTTTACATTATTATATTAAAGTGTGAAGAATCTTTGAGAAGTGATTTGAACTTTTTGCACTTCATTAACAATTATGCAATAGACAAAATTGTCTAATTTTAAATAATCAAAAATTACACGTGCAAGGCACGTGTGGTTAAACTAGTATTTCACAAATGTAAGTAAGTCTAATGTTATGTTAGATATACTTTTGATATACAATATGTATATTATTTTTTACAAAAAAAAAATATTTAGTCAAACATATCTTTTTTAAAATTTGTTTAGTCAAATACCCATTATATTTAACATGTACTATCAGATTATACATTCTTTTATCAAATTATTTAGAAGTAATTATTTAAGGGGTTTATGTGTCATTACATCACGTGTACTCATCAGAAAAGAATAACTCACCAAAAATTTCATATTTTTATAGAACGTTTTGTCACGCCCCTAAAATGGTAGGTGCGGACAAGAACCGTATGAGCATCTTGTACAAATAATTTATGTCCTAAGCAAAGTTATAAAATAATAAATGAGATAAAAATCTATTGTAAGTTGGGTACATATACTATAGAGTTATCTACACAAAAATTATACAACATGACTCTATAATGTCTAGGAAGCCTCTAAAGAGTTTACAACATTGTGTTACTAATAACCAGTTGAGGCAGGCCCCAACGTACTCAACTGACAACCAACACATATAAACAAAAGAACTAGACATAATTTAGCTCCAGGTAGAGATGGAGCTCACCAACATACCAGCTGAGGAGGGCAAGGAACCTAACATGGATGTTTGCTCACATGCGGACCTGATCTTATATTTATAAAGAAGGCGCGCCCCCAACATAGGGACGTCAGTACATATATAATATGTACTAGTATGTAAGCAGACAGAATAACATGTGGACATATAAGGATGCTCAATGAATCAAGTAACTAAATAAGCAACTATGCAACCGGATACTAGAAACTCCTATCTGGAACTATAGCTTATGAGTGTATAAGTGATAGATATGCAATGTAGAATGATAGTTTATGCATCTGCCTTGTTGACTTATCATATGACCTTTTCTGAGTATCTCATCATTATGAATTGCCTAATGATTTTCCTAGGTGATGTCTTTTGCCTACCTTTACTATAAATAATTGTACGATGGACTACTGAAAGCAATCTGTGTAAAACATATAACATATGTTGCTCAAATATTCATTGCTATAATTTTATGCATATAATTGTAATTGCATCCTGATATAGGGTCCGCCCCCCGTGGGTTCACTATGACGGTTTGCCCGCAGGTCATCTGTATCATATATTGGCTTGAGTCAGGGAAACTAGTACATGACAGTCCAACTGACTTCAAATACAAATGATGCCACAAGGGCGGGTACGCCATAATGTTTGGGCTCACTATATAATGGTCTGGTCTCAATTTTGTGCATAGAATTACGTCGCGTATTTATGCCAAACCAAACTTATAAATACCCTTCCGTTGTTAATTTTTATCAATTAATACCTTGTAGGCCTATGCAGGTATGTTACAACAACTCTTGTTTATCCATTCAAGTAGTATTTCCCATATACGATTAACTTGTTTAGTAGTATTGAGCTATGCAAATGCTAGATCTTTATATCATATCATAACATGTGGCTATGTGATCAACTATACTAGTCCAACTATATTATGGCCATTTCTTCTAGTTTATAACATGTAATATGTGGGACACGTGTATTCTAAGAATTTCAGAAAGGTGCAAACATGGCCATGTTAGAACTTTATAGATACATGACCCAACAAGGAGTATATCAATATTACGACCTTAGCAGATAGACGCAGGAAGTATGAAGACAAGTTCAAATGGAAAGAACACACAGACGTGCAGATACGACGAACGTGTAGTCATGTGCCTAACGTACTACACAAAAGCTCTATTTATATGAGTAATCAAACAACTCATGTGGACTCTTACCGTACAAACATGTGACTTTAGGTTGTAACTTACGAAGAAGAAGTTTTAGCTTTACATTCCTTGGATGTCTCACTAGCTAACGATGGTATCAAGAGTTTCAAACAACTCAACACTCCTAGGTGCAGTCTTTGCGCAACCAACCAATAACTTGAACCCCTAACCGATGAGCAATCATTCCAACACAATCAACTACATATAAAATACACAGAAATGTTCATCAATAATATAAAGTTCATCCAACAATACATTTCAATAATCTTCCCTGAGGCCTAAAATTAATCAAATTTCTTAACAATTGTTCGGGGAAAATTTTTATTTTCCATCTTACCCATGGTTAATATCAAATCTATCCATCCATAGAAATGCCCAAAAACTCCACTTTTATCATAATTCATTTTGTTTCAAAAAAAAATCCTAATTAACAACTCTTTTCAAGAACTAGCATGAAATTCAAATTAAATGGTGATTACTATCTTACTACATCCCAAATCCATAATCCATAACTAAAATTTGAGTTGAGGTAGAGAAATTACCTATTTGAGATTAACCCCCAACTTGAGTTCTTGAAAAAAAAATTCCAAAATTGTTAGATGAACACTAATAATCGCTTAGCAATTTGGAATCGACATGAGCCGCTCACTTGTACAAAACACTTCTTTCTTCGTGAACTATGAGCCTCACGTTATACCTTTGAGGAGGAGGATAAATGGACACTCATTTTATTTCTGGAAGAACTTTCTAGCTAAAGTAGTATACTTCACCTAATTATCTTTATGAATAAAAAGAAAGTAAGAAGGGAGGGGCCAAGTGGTCTAATTGTAAGTAACTTAAATAGGGGGACAATACTAATTGCCATTTTTTAATTGACAGCATATAAATAGTATAATATATAAATTATCCACAACTCCAGTGGTACATATAGGATTGTTCAAAAAACTCAAAATTCGTATACGTCATCACTTGCACGCACTACAACAAGAGGCATCTATAGCTACAAAAACTAAGCTATGAATTTTGAAATCGTAGTTGTTAACTAGTAACAGCTATAAAATTTGGATTTCATAGCTATTTATAGATTCCTAAAAATTTTTAGCCATGAAAATTAAATTGGCAAAACTAATTCTTTATTTTTGCTATGATCACTAGCAATTGTGACAATAATTACCTAAATAGCTACAACTTTATTGCTACGGTATAATTTTATAACTAATCATAAGTTTTTATCACGCGATATAAATTATTGTAGCAATAGTAAGCTTTTTAGCCACAACAAAATATTTAAAATAAAATAATATAGCTAAATGAGTTTTCTTGCTTCAAGTCATAAAAAATTGTGGCGAGAGTAAAATGATATAGCCACATTTTTTTTTGCTATAACGTAGTTTCATAGCTAATTATAAATCTTTGCCATGAATTGAAACTTATTTGTAGTAATAGTCACCTTTTGAGCCATGATAAATTATTTAAAATTAAATATTGTGGCTAAATAAATATTTTTGCTTCAAGTTACGAAAAATTAGTGCAATAAGTTAAATAATATAGCCATAGAGTTTTTGCTACAATAAAATTTTATAGCTAATTGTCAATTGTTGCTATGTGTTGAACCTTGTTGTAGCAATAGTTACCGTTTAGCCATGAAAAAGGTTATTTAAAATAACGTATTCTAGCTAATAAATATTTTGTCTTTGAGTACCCAAAACCGTGGCAATAGGTGGCTTAATAATAGTTATACTCTCTATTTTAAAATAAATGGTGAATTTAGTTTGGACAAGCTCCTTAATAAAACTATTCATTTCTAAAAAACAAAGATATTTTAATAATTTATCCTTTATAAACATCTTGAAGAGGATTAACTCTTTAATAATTTTTTAATTATGTAAAATTCTTTTTATTTAAAGAAGGATAAAATTGGAAGAACATCGTTAATATTTTCTTGATTATTTAAAATATCACTTATTTAGAAATAAAATGAAAAATGTTAAAACCACTTATTTGGAACAGGAAAAAAATTATTTATCATGGCTAAATGATTTAGCCACTAATTTAATACTATTATAATATTTTATAGTTAGTAATTAATATTTACCTCAAGATGAAATTTATTATTGCAATAGTAATTTAGTGTAATTAGAGGTGTTAATCGTCCAGTTAGATTTGGTTCGATTCGATTCAATACTACATGACTAATTGTGAATTTTAAATATAATTTCAATAAATAGATACTTCTAATTAATTTTTATTAACTAATTATGTTCAATTTAAAAATAATTTCACTTAGTCTTATGAAAGTTTAATCTCAATCAGATTCTTTTCAAATTAACATTTAACTCAAATTTGTTTCACCAAAATAATATATTTATCACTCTAATGTGATTGAAGATATTAATCAACCTATTTAATTCAATTTTATAGATTATAAGTCGTAAATAGATAAATATTTGGTTATATTTATTTCAAGTAACTAATCATGCCAAAATTCAAAAAAACTTCATCTCAACCTAATATATGTATTTAGAATTATTATTTGAATTAAATATGATGTATTGAAATGGTACTTTTAAAAATTTAATGTAATTAGAGGTGTTCATCTTTAAACTGGATTCAATTTTGTATGACCTTATTCTAAGTTTCAAATTTAATTTGATATATATCTATATCTATAATCTATAGTTTATAATATATTAAAAGTGTGAAGGGCAGTAGAAATATTGTTTGAACTTTTTTTCCTTCATTAAAAGTCTTTGTTTTATACAAAATCATCTTTTTACTATTTTTCCTAATACTTTAGAGTTGAAAATTAATTAAATATATTTATGGTAAAACCTTTCGTTAGTAGAAGTCTTCAGAATTAATGACAACTAATACTTTTTTTATAAGTTTAAGAATTCTAAATCAACTAAATTTGATTTTAAAAAGATTTATAAATCTAGAAATCTCTATTATATTAAAAGTGTGAAGGCCCTTATAATTGGCTTTTGCCTTTTTTGCCCTTCATTAAAAGTCTCCACTTTAAAAAAATCGTCTTTTTTCCTTTTATGATATTCAATATTAATTTAAATTGCAAAATCTTATATTACATAGTTATTTACATTACAAAGTCCTATTCTATTTCAGGTAGGTAACTTTCTACAAATTATTTTCTTAAATTAAGTACCTCAATTAAAATACCTTCTATTACTTTTTTTTCTCACGTTCATAAAGATAATGATGGAGACGACTCCTATGAGGGAAAAGAAAAAGAATAAGCTAAATTACAGAAATCAATTCTTCAAAAATTGACTTGCACTTCGTTTTCTCATGAAAACAATATGACAATGAGTTTACACCGTACAACTGCTTTCTTTTGACGGCAATTTTCGTTTTGTTTGTGCAACGTGTAGTGATCTCAAACAAATATGTGTTTACGTTAATTTTTGTTAAATTAATTTTGTTATTTGATTATTATTATTATTATTATTATTATTATTATTTTGAGTTGAGGATCTATCAGACATAATCTTTTAGTCCATAAAAGAAATAGTAGTAGAATTAAGGTAAGTTCTACGTGTACGTATATTGTTATTATTATTAATGTTGGTGTCACAGATATCATATGTACTTATAAGTTGCTATAATGGCTAAGGTTTTACTTGGACATCACATGCGCAATCATCAATATTGAAAAGGTAGGCATTCACTATGTGATATTTTTTGTTGTATTTTCATTTAATTCTGAATAGTGTATTTTCTTTTAACAAAATGGATGAGAGAAAGAATATGTAGAAAAAATGTGTGTGTTGTTTGAAATTGAGTTATTCTTCAATAAAATTATTTCTTCTTCAATTTTCAATTTTGATGTTGTTTGTATTATTGTAGTCAAAAGAAAGTGAAGACAAAAGTACCTTAACTTTTTCCTCTTTTTTTCGTTTTGAATCTATGATAGATGATTTAGTATTAAATTTAATGTTTTTTTAGTGCTGGAGTTCTTCTTAAATTTTGGTTTTATTGTAGTAAAAAGAAAGTGAAGACAAAAGTAAGTAAAGTCACTTTTTTCTTTTTGCAATAGCTTTATTAAGGTATGTCTTTTTAGTATGATTTTGATATCTCGATTAATGTATTGTTTTATTGATATATTGATTATCGTATTATTTTATTGCGGTACATTGGTGCTATATGAATGTTCCATTGAACTTGGGTTCAATCAAGACAGGTCAAATTAAATCAATTCTAAAATAAAGATCATCGGATAAAGAAAAATTGAGGAAAGCAGCCACCTACTTTGAGAGTTATGTATCAATTTAATTTCCTTGACTATTAGATTTAAGATTTTTATAGAGTACATATTGAGAATAGTAAAAAGATCTCCACCTTTGTATCAGATTTCATGTGAAAGCACACTATTATTTCTTAAACCCACCTTCACTTCGACTTTTTGTCATCATAAGCAAAGATTTTTTTTTAACAAAGTAATTTATTTTGTTAGTTGAAGTTGATCGTTGATGGGTTTTGGTTTTGATGAATTCAATTGATCCAAGTTTTTTTTTGTTGAGAAGTTCAGTATTCTTTCAAATTGAGTTATTAATGGGTTTAATCAAACCTATTTAACTAGTGTACTAGGGCTAAATCTTTTCAAAGCATGTCTGAAAAATTTTAGTTCGCGAAGATCTATGTTTTTTTGTTCTTCGTCTGATAATATAATTGAGTACTACGTTTTTTTCCCTCAAATTATCAATTTTATTTTCAGTGCTTTGTTTATACATAGAAGCATCATGGGTTCTTTATCAATAAAAGTTTTTCTCTAAATTCAAGTAACCATTATATATGTTTCTATCGTTTTATAACACCTTTTTTTCTTAGTGATTTTGTCTTGCCTGAAGGGGAGTCTTGGAGTAACTGATAAAGTTATTTCCATGTGACAAAGAGGTCACGAATTCAAGCCTTGGAAACAAACTCCGGCAGGAATGCAAGATAAGGTTTCGTACAATACATCCTTGTGGTGGAATTCTTTTCAAACACCGCACATAGTGGTGGCTTTAGTACACCGGATTGTCCTTTTTTTTTGTCTTGCCTACACGTTGTAATACTTGTATGAAAATGTGATTATAAAGGTCTATTTTGAAAGTTACATACTTTTTTTCTGTAGAAGTTTTTTTTTTATTTCTGAATGCTGAAGGTGACCAAATAGTGATTAGATTTGTTATGTTATATCGAACGGACATGATGTTGATTCATCTTACCGAATATGACCTTAGATAGAAGGTTATAGAGTACTTTAATCAGATTTGGGTAAAGGTT
This sequence comes from Capsicum annuum, assembly GCF_002878395.1. NCBI lineage: Eukaryota > Viridiplantae > Streptophyta > Magnoliopsida > Solanales > Solanaceae > Capsicum > Capsicum annuum. The sequence goes on from NC_061120.1 coordinate 211,571,585, forward strand.
TATTTTATAGTTAAGCTAGCATTGTGTTTGTCTTTTGTTCTATATTACTGCTACTATTGACATTATTATTGTTTGGATGATTCGTATGTGTGCAAATGAAAAGCTATATTGACTTTATATTGTCAATCTCCCATCCTTTGCTTTCTGTTGAATGTTTAGTTTGGTTGATCTATTTTAATTATGTATTAGGTGTATCTCTGTGAACAATATATATGCATTGTTAACTATTAGTTTCTGCATGTAAATTTTATGTGCAAAGTTTTAGAAGAGTAATTGTGCTGATATTTCAATTATTTATATTATTTTGTTGTAGTTCAGGTGATAGATGAATATTTTGTTGGTCTCTGTAGTGGTTAGGTTTAGTCTTATTATTTTAATACTTCGATTATTGTATTATTTTGTTGTAGTTTTTCTTCTATTATTATATATTATTTGTTTTGCTTAATACATGTGATAGATATATTTTCAATCGAATTTTGGCCTAAAGTTTATGTTTAATGCTATTATTATGATATCTCAAATCTCGATTATATGTTATTTTGTTGTAGTTTATTAATGATGTATGAGTATTCAATTAGAATTGGAGACAATCAAGACAGGCCAAACTAAATCAATTAAAAAATTCTTGGATAAAAAAGTTTGAATTAAGGTAGGCAAGTAGGTAGTTTATATTTGTTGTTAATCCACCAAAGATAGAATATAATTCATAGGAAATAGCATGCAAAGACAAACTTGAAAATAATAATTAAAGAATATTGAAATCTTAGAAAATTGAGTGGAACTATAATGCTTTTTGATTTCTTTCTTTGCTTTGCATGAAAGTTTCTCAAGTCTAAAGTTAGCCACACCTTATTTCTCATTATAATACCCTATTGATGGCTGTCTAAAATTTCAGAAATTATATAAAAAATATACTATTAATTAATTATAGTTTTTTTTTTATGAAGTTTTGCGAGATGATTTTTATATTTATATAGGAGGTGCTAATTAATTGATGCAACACACATATACTAACATTAAAAGAAATATACTTTTGTCATTTAAATCATGAATTTAATGTTTCATATATTGCGACTTCAACTGTAATTTATTCGTTTTTGTATACAAGTCATTCACCATAGAGACATCAAAGGTAGTTGACTTATCCATATTAATTAGTAGAACTATAATACCCTAAAAGACATAGTGAAAAATTTTCAGACAATTTTAAAAGATCATATTATTGCCATTTTAATTTGTTTGTCTAATTTTGACCAAGCACCCCTAACATACTAATGATTTATATCTAAATTGACCTCAATTTTGATAAAAATATAGAATTTTGAGAATAAAAATAATACTTCATAAAAAAGTGCTTCTAGAAGTAGGAAAGAAATATAATGACTAAATTCTTCTTTAATTTAACTAATTTTTTTATCTTCAAAATTTTACATTATCTTTTTAAAAATTTCGTACTTAATAAAATGACTTACTAACTTACACACGAGAATTTATTTTGTACTTATGTTTATTTTGAATGAAAGCTTGATACACTTATAAAATGACTTACACACGAGAATTTATTTTGTATATATATTTATTTTTAATTAATGCTTGATACACGTGCAACACACGTATTCTAAACTAGTAAATATAAAAGCACTAGAATAAGAAAAATTTAAGAAGTACCAAATTTTAAAAGTTTTCAATACTTAATAAAAATGTAATCAATGATTTTGTAAGGATTTGGCTGTATAAATAAGGAAAGATTTTAGTTATATAAAAAAATAATTGTACCACAAATATGATTCAACTTGATACGTCTCTCTTAGCATCTGGTAGCAAGGGAAAGAAATATTTCATGACAAATACAAAAGCGATGATCTATTAACCACTTGGAAGTTCTAGTGGTAAATATAAATATGTGCTTATGCTAAAAGAAATGTTTAAGTTTACATTATTATATTAAAATGTGAAGAATTTTTGAAAAGTAATTAAAACTTTTTACACTTCATTAAAAATATCCACAATAGACAAAATTATTTAATTTTAAATAATCAAACGTTATATGTGCGAGGCACATGCTTACACTATAATATATGTTTATGTTTACATTATTATATTAAAATGAGAAGGATCTTTGAAAAGAGATTTGAAATTTTTATACTTCATTAAAAAATTTCACAATAGATAGAATTATTTAATTTTAAATAATCAAACATAACACGTGCGGTTAAACTAGTAAACACACATGAATCAATTAAATTTCAATCTAAAAACATTATAATACAAAAAAGAAAAAAAAAGGTAACATACATAATTATAACCTCAAACTTATCAACTAGTTTCTTAAACATATCAATTAAATTTTATTTTGTTGCAACATATTATTTTGAATGTTAATTGTATTTTTGTAAAAAGAAATATACAATTAATTTGTATGATCTTACTTCTAAGTTTAAAATTTAATGTTATATACACACAGATAGAATCAATTAAATTTCAATTAAAACATTACAATACAAAAAAGGAAAAAAAGGTAATTACATAATAATAACCTCAAACTTATCAATGAACTTCTTAAACATATCAAGGTAATTTTATTTTGTTGCAAAATATTGTTTTGAATTTTAATTGTCCTTTCTTTCAAAATAAATAAATAAATATATAATTAATTATTTTTTGAAAGTTGTGAGGAAATTTGTCTACACTGATATTTAATTGTTTTAAAGTAAGTGCATATTTTCCTATATTTAAGAGCTTTTTTTCAAAGAAAAAATGGGTATTCACAAAAACTTCAATAATGTAGATATATTATGTAGATGTATATTTGAATTCACACGGTACACGAACTTTCTTAAGGAATCATAATATTTACAAATGCTATATGATATTTTTTGAAAATATTAAATTTATACTTATTTTAAAAAAATAGTTTGAATTATAGTACCTTTACCTTATCTATCCCCTCACTGTAATTTTTTCATACACAATATTTAAATTATTTTTTTTAATTTAATATTTATCTTTGATTAGAATATTGTCATATTTAATAAATATGCAATATGAGTTAGTACAACAACAACAAACCTAATGTATTCCAACATAGTGGGGTCTGGGGAGGGTAAGATGTACGCAGTTCATACCACTACCTCCGAAGAAGTAGCAAGAATTTTTCCGATAGACCCCGGGTTAGGACAAAAATAATACATAGACTACATTATTATCAGCAGCATGACACAGTTGTGATAAATTCGCTCGACAAA
>NC_061120.1:211577829-211593720 GCF_002878395.1 Capsicum annuum
TTTTTTTGTTTGTTGTGAGTATATCTTGTTCTCCTTTTCCTTTGTGAAGAAGAAATATGAGGGAGTCATGTGGATGGGTAATGGGGTAGGGTATAGGGTAGGTGGGGTAGGGTAAGTTGGTTAGGATAAGATTTGTTAGGATAAGGTTAGGGATTTATTGAAATTTTGTTATTTTTTGTATTTTTGTGGGGTATAATCACATGGGTGAGAGTGTATGATGGCATAAGGTAAAAATAGATAAAATTCAACTTTGGGAGGGACAAAATTAGGTATCTACATCATGCCCCCTTTGAATGTAAAGATGAAGTGGTTTTAGACAAAGAAGTAGACAACGAGACAAAATTATATCCCAACCATTATTCAGAAAAAAAAGGAAAAAGAGCAACCGGGTCTTAACTTAGACATCCTACCTACCCAAGTTATAAGGGAATCAAGTCACGGGTATTTCAAAGGATTTGAAAGAGAAGGACAATACCGAGTTGGAGAGTCGAGTAAGGTTCCATCGAGGTTTCGATCCGCAGCTCTGTCATTACATCAAAATGAAAATTACAAGTTAAAACATAAATGAAATTACAAAATCCTGTCTATGCAGCTTCTTTTGGATTCTTGACTTGAGTTTCATCATCCTATTCTTCAGGCGGGCTCCTGACTTGCAATGTCTTCAGCTTGTTGCTTGCCTTTCAATTTCTACACCCTGTTCTCCAGGCGAGTTCCTGACTTTGCTATTTATCAACTTGTTGGTATGCTTTCAATTTCTTCATCCTGTTCTGCAGGCGGGCTCCTGACTTGTTATTTTTCAATCTATTTAACTTTTAATTTCTTCGCCTTGTTGCTTGGTTTTCCATTTATTCGCCCTGTGCTTTGGGCAGGCTCCTGAAATTACATCAAAAATGGAAAGAAAATTATCCAAAATAAAAATTATTATAAAGAGGAATTTCGTTTGCCAGAAAAGTAAAGTTCCAAAAACAAGAATTAAATTTTTCCCCAGTTTGTCATCAAAGGACTTTTGTGAAAGTCACATCATTATAAGAATCAAGGAGAATGACTCGACTAAAAGGTACGTCTTATAGTAATCAAAAGGAATGACTCAACTAAAAGGTACGTCTTATAGGAATCAAGAGGATGACTCGACTAAAGGGTACATCTACAGGGAATCAAAACATAAGTTAGGAAGTGCATTACCCAAAAACAAAGTTTGAATTACCCAATCAAGGAAGTGCATCTCCTTACCAATGTTGCTTGAATTATCAAAACAAGGAAGTGCATATCCTTACCAATGCTGCTTGAATTACCAAAACAAGAAAGTGTGTCTCCTAACAAATGTCTGTTGAATTACTCAAACAAGAAAGTGCGTCTCCTCACAAATGTTTCTTGAATTAACCAAACAAGAAAGTGCTTCTCCTTACAAATGTTGCTCGAATTGCCCAAATAAGAAAGTGCGTCTCCTTACAAATATTGCTTGAATTAACCAAACAAGGAAGTGCTTCTCCTTACCAACACCGCTTGAATTACCAAAACAAGGAAGTGCGTCTCCTAACAAATATCTCTTGAATTACTCAAACAAGGAAGTGCGTCTCCTTACAAATGTTTCTTGAATTAACCAAACAAGAAAGTACGTCTCCTTACAAATGTTTCTCGAATTGTCCAAGCAAGGAAGTGCGTCTTCTTACAAATGTTTCTTGAATTAAATAAACAAGGAAGTGCTTCTCCTTACCAACACCGCTTGAATTACCAAAATAAGGAAGTGCGTCTCTTAACAAATGTCTCTTGAATTACTCAAATAAGGAAGTGCGTCTCTTTACAAATATTTCTTGAATTAACCAAACAAGAAAGTGCGTCTCCTTACAAATGTTGTTCGAATTTCTCAAGAAAGGAAGTGCGTCTCCTTACAAATGTTTCTTGAATTAACTAAACAAGGAAGTGCATCTCCTTACAAATGTCGCTTGAATTACCAAACAAGGAAGTGCGTTTCCTCACAAATGTTGCTGGAATTAACCAAATAAGGAAGTGTGTCTCCTTATAAATATCTCTTGAATTACCCAAATAAGGAAGTGTGTCTCTTAGAGATATTGGATTATGAGCTTTACCATGATTTTGAATACCAAATATGTGCAGCAATATTGCCTCTTGCATTTGAAGAAGTGAGAATATTACGGCCTTTGATGTTTAGGCTTTGAAATCCCTGATTCGAAGGTAGCATATGTTCCTGTTTCATACAAAGAAAACTTGTTAGTTTAAAAACATGGTGGCTGGTTTGTGGCTTTAGCTTTCATAGCAATCGCTCTTGCCCCAGTCACATTTAACTTTCCTTTCAACCATTAGCATATGTCATTGACTCGCTTCATCATTGATCCGAACTCAGATTATTAAGAGTGACTCTGAAATAGATATAGTATCTCTGCTTTGTCATGCTTCTCAGATAAAACCTTTGAACCTTGGTATTTCCATGAGTTCGTAGACTTTTAGGTTGACAAAAACTTTCTGCATGCCCCTTTTTTAGCTCACAATCATGTCTCTTTCATGTGCTGGCTTTTGTCTTGCTTTATGCAATTGAAGAAGCTGGTAGCTAGTTTTACAATCTTTTCTCACTTGTTTTGACACGGTCTTGACTCAAAGACAAGGAAAGAAAAAAATGATAATTTTTTTTTGAATATTTGGATAACTGAATCAAGAAAGATAAAACAAAAATAAAGAGAAGAAAGAAAACACAATGAATGTCCCCATTTAAAACAAAGGAATAAAAAATTTATCTAAAAATGACAGTCAACTCTAATGAATATGTCATGCATTTTAGATTAAGCATCTTGATCTTTTCATCCAAACTTTCTACCAATTGTTGTTGAGTTAATGGCATTGAAACTGAGTTGCTTCCTTAGGTCAATTGCATTTAAGACCTCATTCGGCTAGTAGATCCTTGAAGGATTTTTGCCAACAAGCCTTTTATTCTCTTTCTCTCAACTCAACATCGCGTGATGGTGTCCGTGAGGGTTTTTACCAATAAGGCTCTCTCATTTTTATCTCTCTCAACTTACCATCGTCTTATGGTGCCCAAAAGGGTTTTCACCAATAAGAATCTCTCATTTTTATTTCTCTCCCGATTTCATGAGAAAGAGAGTAGTTTCCAAAATGTGTCATCACATCCATTGCATTCTTAGCCTTAACATTCTCAAAGATTGATTTGAAGGTCTTTCTTTGGTTATAACTTGGCTTTTGGATAGGGTTGGAAAGAAAAAATGGCAAGGGGCCTAAACGATACTAAAAATGGGGTAGGCCTTACAACTTTTGGACTCGACTCAAACAATGAGGATTAAATCATGCCCCAGTTTCTTTTGACTGGGCAATTCTAAACTTTTATTTGATTGGACTGAGCCCAGAGTAGGGTTGCCTACGTATCTCACCCCCGAGAGAGGAGAATAAGGTCACGCGTAGTTCTGGCAGCTCATTCTTTTGCTTGATTCTGATTTTTTCTTTTATTGACTCTTTTTTTTTTTTTTACTTTTCTAACTCTATTTTACTTGACACTTTTTATTTTCCTTCTTTTTGACACATTTTTTCCTTTTTTTTCTGACACTATTTTTTTTTGCTCGACACTTTTCTTTTGTGATTTGCTGACTCTATCCTGATTCCAAAAGAGGTGTATGAAAGAAAATAACACTAAGGCTCAAATGGGGTACACAAAGGATGACACAATGTATGGATAGAAAAATAAAATGCCTTCGTCATATCAATCCTTAAAAATGTTAGTACACATAATGCAATATGAAAATGAAAGATGAAGATCATTTGTGACACTTTCACAATACTAACTTTAACTGAGCATGTGTGCCACTACTTTTTCTGGGCTTTTCAAACATACAACTCCACCTGTATTATAGATCCCTTACATCGACTGACCCATGCTTTCGTGGAGCTGATTTTTCTGATCCTCGGAATCACACATCCGCTATTTGACCTAATTGAGCTATGTTTTTTTTTCAATTGATGACCAAGTTATTCTTGCAATTCTCAAAATAATTGTCTTAATTTTCAAAGAAGGGTTGAACTTGATCACCAAATGCCCCAGTACTCTATCTATTTTCTCAGATGCTCTCTTTTTCTAACTTTAATGCTCTGATTCAATGTTCATGCTTAAACTGGATTTTAAGATCTAGCTGAAAATTTCACTAGCATGTCATATTATTAGAGTCAACATAAAATGTACTATGTAAAGAAAACAAATAAACAACAGATTTAAAACACAAAGAAAAATGGGACACTTTATTTAGTTCAAACAAAAGATAGAAGGGTTTGAACATAAACGACAAAAGGACAAAATAAGATAGATCCTGAACTATAACCCTGAAATAATTCGGACAATAGAAACTAAAATAAAACATGCTACCAGACCTCTTCCTAGTAGGAAGAGGGGTGACTTCTCAATTGTTCATGACAACTTAACCACTGGTTTGCATATTAGTATGACTAGAGCTTTCCTCACTGTCAATGTTCTGCACCATAATTGATTTATTTTAAATCATCTTTTCTATTTCTCTTTTCAAGGCACGACAATCTTCAATACTGTGACCCTGAACATTAGAATGATATGCACATTGTATATTAGGATCAAAATTTCTTGAATGCAGATCAGGAGTATACCCAAGGAAAGGAGTGATCATGCCTCACTGTACCAATCTCTGAAATAAACTGGCATATGACTCACCGATTGGTATGAAACTATCCCTCGACTTCTGTCTCATTTCATTATTTGGCTTAAATTGAAAACCAGGCCTAGAAGGGCTTCAGTATGTATGTGAAGTTGGAGAATGACTCGATAGAGTTGGTGCACTCCAGTGTGGGTAAGATAGAGGTTGAACATAAGGTTGTTCATTATACACTTGATATAGAGATGGGGAAATGAGATATAATGGATTTTGGTAAAGATTCTGTAGAGCTTGGGCATAAACTTAGGTTTGAGCCCGTGGGTAACGATGGTGTGGTCCTCTTGCCCGTGCCTATTGTCCAACTGGAATGGCAGATGCATCTTCATCATTCTTCTTTCCTCCAACACTTCCCGAACCTTTTTGCATTGCTTGAGTAGTCTCTTTCAATGTTGCAAAACTCACAATGCGATCGGTCTTAATTCCATCCTCTATCATCTCCCCTATTTTGAGGACCTCAATAAATGGCTTGCCTAATGGAGGTAACAAGTGTTGATAATATGTTTCATCCTGCACTTGAATAAATACCTCCACTATCTTACTTTCTTTCATTGGCCTTTTCACCCTAGCATCTTGTTCACACCATCTAATCACATACTCTCTGAAAGTTTTAGTACTCTTTTTCTTCATATTAGTCAGGGATTTCTCATCAGGAATCAACTCCATATTGTATTGAAATTGTTTCACAAATTCATTAGCCAGGTCATTCCAGCTGTTCCACTTGTCGATATCTTGGTCAACAAAATATTCTGAAGCTAGACCTGAAAGACTCTCACCGAAATATGCCATGAGTAATTCTTTCTTCCCTCCAGCGCCCCTTAGCTAGTTGCAATAGCATCTCAAATGTGCTACAGGATTGCCATGTCCATCATACTTCTCAGAATTCGGCATTTTAAAACCAAGAGAAAGATGTACACTTGGAAACATGCACAAATCTTTATATGAGACACTTTTGTACCCCCCAAGTCCTTGCAAGTTTTTCATAGTCAGTTCCAAAATTCTCAGTTTTCTGGCAATTTTCTCTTGTTCTTCTGTCATAATAGGCTTCTCAGTGTTAGGAGAAAATTCAGGTGGTTGAGTGAAGTCGTAAGGACCAGTTGACTTAAATGTGGGCTCAAGAGCATAATGCTGATAACTAAAAATATTCAATACAGGGTCGCTTGTAGAGTGAGGATTCACAACCATTGGATTGACATTAAAAGTAGGAGCTTCAGACGAGAGTGGGACAGCAAAAACATGAATAGCAGGTAGAGCCGAGCATGTGGTAATTTTGTATTGAGGAGTGAGGAAATGAATATTGGAAGTGCTCGATACTGTTTCCCCGGAGTAGGTCCTGATGCATGTTGTGGCATGTGGACCAAAATAGGGAATTGTGCATATGACACTGGAGGCAAACTAGGAAGATATTCTAGATTATCAGTGGGAAATGGAGGAGGCGGTAACCCATTAGCCCAAGCTCGATGCATTTCTATCATTTGTTGCCTTAATTTCTGAATCTCTTCATTAGCTCCTACATTCTCATTCCCCGAACTCCTTATCTGATTAGTGACAACTAACTCGGTATCCTTGTTAGCCATAACTTTCTCTGTGACTTGGAGCAATATGGAGGACCAACCAAAATGCCACAAACCAACCACCTTAAAATAACTGGGCAAGAGATAGCAAATGCGTTAGAGTTCAAAAATTTTTCAAAACCTCTTTTTTGATTCTCTTTTTCTTTGAAAAGATCACCGAACCCAAGAAGGGCGCCTACATATCTCACTCTCCAGAGAGGAGAATCAGGTGTGTGTAGTTCACGAAGTCTTGCCAAAATGGCCAATTAAACTCTTTTTCTATTCCTTGAAACTTTAAGAAGAAAAGAAAATAACAATTTGTCAAAAGAATTAACGAAAATCTTTTTCGAATTTTTTCAGCTTTAACATCCCTATACAAAATGAAATCTATGATTACCAAAGAAAGATCTTTTTTGGGTTTTCAATTTTGTATTTCATATGAAAATGAAACTTGAACCTATTAAAGGAAAATCTTTTTGTACTTTTCTTTTATTGATGCATATGACACCTACTCTAAATGAAGAGTGAAGAAAAATATTTTTAGATTTTTGAAATAAGATCCCCGAACCCACAATAGGCTGCCTACATATCTCACATCCCGAAAGAGGAGAATCAGGGGTGCGTGGTTCGTCCAGATTGGACAATTAAGGATTAAGTAACAAACTAAACCCTGAATTGAGAGACACGGCGACTAAAGACAGACGAATAAAATCTTTTTTGAGTTTTTAATTAGAAACTAACACCAACAACTATGAAAGAAAAAATCTTTTTGATATTTTCGTTATATAAAAATGTACAAAGCTCCTATTGAAAGGAAAAAATATTTTTGGAGTTTTCAAATTGTGAATACTTACTAAAGAAATAAAATAAAATCTTTTTAACTTTTTTTGATTTTTTGGAAAATGAGTGCAAAAGGTAAAACTATTTTTTTCTGAATTGTGAAAAACAAAAGCCATAAAAAAACCCTAAAAACTACCAAATCTCTTTTTTTCACTCTTCTTTTTTCTTTTTTTCAAAAATTTCTTGCCTACACACTTTGCTTCTAACTCATGCTTTTGCCCAAATCAGTCTGTCAAATGACCTCGTTACCCTTAAAGATGCAACATTTAGCACGTAAGGATTCTTTAGAGGTGAGTCTTTTACAAAGGGCCATGTGGGTCCCGCTAGATCTCAATATGATGCAAATAAGCATGAACTAAAGGCTGACCTATGTTGGGGTTCACTAACAAGGTTGTTCGGGGGAGCGTATGGTCGATAGTGACTACGCTAGCTTTTCACCCACTCCAAACTAGTGACGGCTCCCACTCCTAAAAATAAGGGTGACTCAACTATAGGTCGTGTACACAGCGTGTACTATAAAACTTATTGCAGAAAGAATTGACTCGAGGTATTCACATGATGCCAGATATAAAGCGGTAACACGTAAGACAAAAACTGTAAACAAAGAGCACGTAGGCACTCAACAATGATAAATAATAAGACAAAACAACACAAACAAAATGTCCATACACCTATAGTGCCAAACTAAGCCGGTACAACTCCAAAATAAGCTCAAATTCTAAAAAATCCCTAGTAGAGTTGCCAGAGCTGTCACACCCCTTTTTCGACCAAATAGATTGTGATTTTGAGTTTAGAAAAGGTTTTTGTTATTAAAGTGACAAAATGATTAAAAATTTGTTTCGAAAAGGACTTTTAATATACAAAACTCAGAGTCGCCACTTGGCATAATTTGGTGTGCCAAGTCATCTTTCGAAATTCTTTTCAAAATGGTTTTAACTCTATAACTGATCCGCGAACAGAGATTCCGGCTAAGGAATTCTATTGAACAAGGGGAAGGTGTTAGGAACCCCTTGGTCCCGTGATTCGACCACAGTCTCTTGGTAGAGCGTATAAGCTAATTTGGCACTATGAATGTATAAACCACACAAAGCAGCAACAATAAGCAAACAAACACGAACCAAAACAAATCCCAAAAATATAGTGTTCGGTCTAATTATATAGTCCTGAAATAGAAGAATGCGGAAACATAAACCTACTCTATCCTAGGCTAATCCTAAACTATGCTCCATTCCTTCTCTACCCGACGTTCCGGGCCTTGAGCGTGTGCCGTCTTCAATTACATGATGCTTTGGGGGCATTCCTCGGATAAATCAATACAAATCCCTTGGGGCATTCCCCCGTTCGAATGGATATAATAGATCCCAATGCATAAATCAAAACCACTCCACAAATATTTCATCATTCAACAATCATAGATCCTAAAATTTTCCTACCCAACCTACCTTTTGCCTACGCTTTTGACGGTCTTATCATGATATTATCGAATTCATCAACATTAATGAATCAAAACGACAATATTCACTTTATCAAATTTCAATTCCCGTCCCAATTTCATTTACCTTAAACGAATTCAAGTTATTATCAACCAATTAGCCAATTCAAGTGACCGATTAATCAATATTCATGATCCGAACAACACCAAATCAAACAAAGAATATCCACACATTATCAATTCACCGCATAAGGCATCAAGCGATAAAGATTAATTAAAAAATGGGATGAAAAATAGACCTCAATTTTATTCCAAACACTTAGCAATGGATTCGGAGCTCACGAACCAAGACCTCGATTCAATGAACTCAACATAGACCCGACCCGATAATTGAATGAAACAACCAATTGTTCTTCTGGAGAGATGAGGATGAATTTGGAAAATAGAGAAGTTGATTGGTTGACTATTTCCGGTGAATATTCGACCGAAATCCAGCTGGTTTGTCGGCGTTTCTAATAGATGTCGGTGGTTCAGTCGAAAAATGCCTTAGGAGCTGGCTAGTTGATGACTTTTGGTGAAAGGGAGATGGTTTTAGGTTGTTTTAGTCGCTGGGTTTAGCGGTTAACTCGCCGGAGCTCCGGTGAGCTCTTGCAGCGACGGAAATCAGAAAGAAGTCGAGTTTTCGATGATGATAGATTATTCTCTCCCCTCTTTCCTTTTCTCTCTCTCAATTCTGATCCCTCTTGTTTCTCGCTACTCCCGATCTCCCTCTTATCCCTCTCTTCTTCTCTCGATTTCCCTCTTATCCTCTTTTTTTTCTCTTGATCTCCCTTTTTTTTCTCTTACTTCTCTGATTTCCAGTGTGAATCGAGTGTGGGCGTGTGTGTATGTGCAATTTTAGGTGAGAATCTGAGAGACGTGAGTGTGTTCTTCGTGAGGAATGTGTGTGTGCGTGCGTGATTTAGTCTATAGGTGTGTGGGTGTATGTGTATGTGCAACTTTGGGTAAGAATTTAAGAGAGGTGAGTGTGTTCTTCGTGAGGAATGTGTGTGTGCGCACGTGATTTAGTCTATAGGTGTGTTGGTGTATTCTATGAGGACGAGTGAGAATGGATTTTTGTATGTTTGCCTGAATCCCCTAAAAAAATGGAGTTCTGTGATGATGAAGAAGAAGCCAAAAAAAGGATCCCCCCAGGACAATTGTTCTTCAGTGTATATATGTGAAAATTGTGTGTGAATTGGTCAGTGGTGGGACCCTCTTCTTTTGTTTGTTGTGCGTATACCTTGTTCTCCTTTTCCTTTGTGAAGAAGAAATATGAGGGGGTCACGTGGATGGGTAGTGGGGGTAGGGTATAGGGTAGGTGGGGTAGGTTAAGTTGGTTAGGATAAGATTTGTTAGGATAAGGTTAGAGATTTATTGAAATTTTGTTATTTTTTGTATTTTTGTGAGGTATAATCACATGGGTGAGAGTGTATGATGACATGAGGTAAAAATAGATAAAATTCAACTTTGGGGGGGTGGGGACAAAATTAGGTATCTACAAATGGTAGAAAAAATTATTTTTAATTCATAAAATTTTGTATTTATAATTCAAACTAAAAATTGAAATTCAAAATAATCATCAATTTAATTAAATACTATTAAACTAAAAAATTATTAAAATAGAAGAGTACATAACAGATTAAAACTAACAATATCACAATAAAAAATTGAAAAGAAATAATATACTTAGAATAATATTTATTTCATACAAATAATTGATTTCTCTACTAACTTTAAGTAAAATATATATTTTCGTTAGATATATTTCTTTGTTATATTTCTTATTTTAGGTACAATTGGTGTATTTGTTAGTTCCAACACTAATAGAATTTGTAAAAATGAAAACAAAAAAATATACATTTTAGTACATCAGGTAAAGACAAAAAAAATTATCATAAAAAAAGTAAGAAAAACAGAGGCTAAAATTTTACCAAAATTTCTCCCCATAGTTTTAAAATTAAAACTTTCATTAAATAACCCTATTTCCCACTTAACCCTATTGTTGACCCCTTTTCCCTCTCCCCCCTCCATCCCCTCACTTTTTCTTCTCATTTTTTTTTTTTAGTTTTTGATTTGTCTGAAATTTTTATGTTGTGTTATTGATTATTATTTTTATTTTTTGTAGGTTTGTAACATGCAATTCAACATGTAGATGAAATAAGTTTTACACTATGAGTATTACATTGGATTGTATATATATTTTTTATTAATTTGAAGGTGATATTCTGTCCGTGTAGGTTTTAAAATTAATATTGAGATTTGAGATCTAACCCTTATAAAATTATATTGAATATCTTTTTGTTGTTGTATTGAAATCTGAAATTCATATCTATATGTTTTAAGAAGTTTTAAAAGTATACGGGTTTGTTTATTTCTTTGGTTGCTTGGTATTTTCCTAATTGTTATTAATTAAGGTATATTTTTCTCCTTGAAATTCCACATATACTCGTACTTTCATATTTAATTAGTTGGTATTATTTTTCTTGGTGCTAAAATACTGTAGCATATTGATAGACATATTATTGGAATAAGAGCATATAAATGGCAAAGTAGGATGTATGTTGTCAAGTTGAGGTACAGTTGAATATTGAAGAAGAAGAAGAGATAGGAGAAGACTATCCTGTTTTGGATTAAAACAAGATGGTGTATTAAAGGAATTATATATTGTGATGATTCTTAGTTATAAAATGCAATTATATGTAATTTGACAATTGTTTTAGAATCTCAAAAATGAATTTGTACTTATATTATATAATTTTTCTTATTGAAAGAAACTTGTAGAATTTCTTTTTAATATATAGTAATGGAATTGTTGATATATATATATATATATATATATATATTTAGTTTTATCTACATTATAGAAATTCTTGTCATTAATAATATTTATGAAAATATTCTTCAATTTGTAGCAATGAATTTTTATAGCTATATATATAATTGTACAAAATATGTCTAATTATTTTTACTTTTCATGGCAAATTAAAAAATTAGCTATAATTTATGTATTTCGTGGCAAAATGAATAAATTCTTAGCTACGTGCAAAATATTTATGGCATTCACTTCATTTTATAGCTATAGATTTTTCAACTCGTAGCTAAATACAAATATTGTTATTACGATACTAAAACATAAACTAGCCACAAATAATAAATTTTCATAGCAAATCATTTTGCCATAATAGAATAAATTGTAGCCATAATATAAAAGATCGCTACAGATTCTATTAGTCGTAGCGAAGAATAAATTTATTTGCTTTAAGTATATATTTTGTAGCAAATTTTTTTTACCATCTCAGCTACAACACAATTTTTTTTCCAGCTGTAAGCATTTGTCCTTAGCCACATATCATGTAAAGTCTATAGCTAACTTTTAGTTACGCCACTTTTTGCTACGAATGCTACAGGAAAAAAAATTATGGCTAAAGTGTTTATCAATGAAACTTTTTATATTTAGCTATGATATATCATGTAGCTATACATGTATTTTGTTGTAGTGACAGTTCATGTACTCCCATTTTTTTTAAGACTTTAGAATTGAGATCACTATTTAAATTTCTTAAATATCAAATTATATACATCGCTAGAAGGTAGACTCAATGATCATTTATTTGGGATACAGTACACCAGGTAACTCTTTACAGACTAAAAGTTACATTCGTTCAAGGTATTAAAAACTCAAATTTTTTTCGTATTGTTAGACGTTCGTCAAAAATTAGTGTTTTTATAGGAATATTAGAACTACATTCCCCACAATTTAATTTTACTTTTATCCTTCTATAAGTGTAACATCTATATCTATATCTATATTTATACTATACTAAAAGTGTGAAGGGTTTTAAAAATATTGTTTGAACTTTTTTTCCTTTATTAAAAGTCTCTGCTTTAATCAAAATCATCTTTTCACTATTTTTTCAATATTTAAGAATTAAAAATTAATTAAATATTTATAGTAAAAAATTTTCTTATTAGAAGTCATCAAAATTAATGACAACTAATACAGTTTTCATTAGTTTAAGAATTATTTTAAGAAGATTTGAAAAAATCTAGAAATAAATATGAATGTGATAGAATAAGAAAAATATAAGAAGTACCAAATTTTAAAAAGTTTTAAGTAAGTAATCAAAGATTTTTTTAAAGATTTAACTTTAAAAATAAAGAAATTAAAAAATAATCGTACAACAAATATGGTTCAATCCGATGTCTACTGCATTACAAACGCAAAAACGGCGATCCATTAACTACTTGAAATTTTTGGTGGTAAAATATGTTAGGATTTTTTTCCTGATTTTCTCATCAAATATAAGTTTTACTTTGTCTTGGAAGAAAAATAAAAGTAATACCATAATTTATTTTTCCTGAGAGGAAAATATAAAAATTTTTCATATTTGACAAACCTCTTTCTTGAAGGAAATATTTTGAAACTCTATGAATAGAATACCCCCTTCTCATACCATAAAACAATAACATCCACAATGTAGTCGTTTTAATATTCTTGTTTAGAGGGAGATTTTCTCTCAAATAGTTTTTATGTTTTTTTGATTTAGTTTTTAATATGCAGGTCAATTGGCCAAACTATAAATAATATGTTTCTTTTTAGTATGGTTTTCTTTGTTGTCTGAGTTATCGTTCTATGGTTTGCAAACGATTAGCTTCTGCATGACTCCCTCTCAATTTTGAACCCAACAAAATATATACTCCGTGTTTTCAATAAAATATATGTTATGTTTACATTATTATATTAAAGTGTGAAGAATCTTTGAGAAGTGATTTGAACTGTTTGCATTTCTTTAAAAATTACGCAATAGACAAAATCGTCTAATTTTATATAATAAAAAATTACACGTGCAAGGCATGTGGAGTTAAACTAATATTTCATAAATGTAAGACTAATGTTATGTTAGATATACTTTCGATATACAGTATGTGTATATATATATATGTATTTTAAAAACTGTTTAGTGAAACATGTCTTTTTAAAAATTTGTTTAGTCAAAAACCCATTATATTTAACATGTAATATAAGATTACACATTATTTATTAGATTATTTAGAAGTAATTATTTAAGAGGTTTATATGTCATTACGTTATGTGTACTTGGCATAAAAGAATAACTCACCAAAAATCTCATATTTTTCTAGAATGTTATTCAAAAATTTAGCATTTTTGTAGGGGGTTTGGGCCACAGGTGACAAAGGAGTTTTAAAATGAGGTGTAGGTGACACAAGTATTAATAATTGAGTAGAGGTGACAATTGCTTCATTATGGTTTAAGAAAGTTTGGAAAATTTCAAAATAACCCACAAATTTTTAAATTTACACTTCGATTCAAATGTTAGTTAATATATAATGGGGAATGAAGGAAAAAAAAAGCGTCTTTTTCTCTCTCCTCATCTGTTGTTATTTTCTCTCTCTTCGCGATATTTGTTGTTCATTGTTGCTGCTGCTTTATTCATCATGTTTTGATTCATTATCATCATCTTATACTTCATTATCAACTTCATATTCTTCTTGTTGACCATTGTTGTTGTTGTTGTTACCCCAACTACTGCTCTTTGACCAAATTCTTATGTCAAATTTTATTTCGTAAATGACTTTCAACTTTGGAATATATCATCATCTTAATATATTCTTATGTCAGATTATGCTTTTTAGTTGAATCTGGGTAACTGCTAGTGTGTTGTTTTTTCATCAATAGTTTGCACGCGAACATGAATACAATACAAGAGCAATCTGTTTAAACATACCCATTATCTGCGGCACCAGATAAATGTTCTGTTGTAATAGTAGACTCATGTTGGATTCATGTTTAAGGGTTCTAGGTGCCCGTAATATGATTATGAATCAAATAGATGGGTATTCTGTTGCACCAGATTAGTAATCTATTTCAACAGATAAATAATCTATTTCATCAGATTACTAATATGTTTCGAACAATAAAAGATAGCTCTTGTCACACACAAAACCTAACAGATAACTCGTATGTTCTTGCTATTGATACTGGAATCAAATTATTACTTAATTGTAGACATGTCATTCGTTAAGAAATAGAAATAGACAGCACAAAAATTAAATAAGAAATAAAAAGTCAAGTGCATCAAACATAATTTTTTATAAAACAAACCAAAAAAATACATAGATAATAGAAAAAAAAGCTTAATTATTATTATCATCATTATTATTTGTATGGCCAGCCAGCTAATCTTCAAAGGGCAGCAGCAGCGCCCTCTGCAGCCTACGGATCTCCCGCAACATCCTTACTCTGACGGCGGCCAACTCCCAATGTAGGTCATGAACCTCCTTCTGCAGTTCCCTCATGGCGTCTCGTAAAATAGCGACATCCCACACAAGATCAGACGTATCTAAAAAATGCATAAGTTGACAAAACACACACGTAAACACAAAAGTAAAGAAAAGAAAGAATTGGAATGTAATGTAATGTAATACAACGTATATTTACAGAAAAATCAAGAAAAAAACTTACCAGAGACAGGAAAAAGCTATCAAGCCCTTGAAGAGAAAGTGTTGAAGGTGTAACAAGGTGAGGAATAAATAGTGTGTAGTAGAACGAATGATTGAGTAAGGAAGGACTTATTTATAGAGGATTGAACTTGAATGAGTTACACAAAAAATCACAACTGTTCACCTCCATTATTAATGACATTCTTGATTACTGTAAAAAGTTATGACTTAATTAAATTAATCAATATTATGATAGGTCATGACTTTTCAGCTTTATTATTACTAATAATTAGTTCTTTTCATGAATCATTTTTTTTACACCGACTTGGACAACAGATAATATATCTGCTGCATCAGATAAATTTTCTGTTACAACAGATATATCATGATTTGCAACAAATAGATAACCTGTTGCATCAGAAAATATATCTGTTGCAACATATAATAATAATAATATATATATATATATATATATTTAAAAAATATATTATCTTCATGACATCCAAATTTTCGGACTTTTTAATTATATAAATTAATAAAGCAAATTTAAAGTCACAACTATTCGCCTCCATTTATTAATGACATTCTTGATTACTGTAAAAAGTTATGACTAAATTAAATTAATCAATATTATGATAGGTCATGACTTTTCAGCTTTATTATTATTAATAATTAGTTCTTTTTAGAAATCATTTTTTTTACACCGACTTGGACAACAAATAACATATCTGTTGCATCAGATAAATCATCTGCTACAACAGATATATCATGATTCGCAACAAATAGATAACTTGTTGCGTCAGATAATATATCTATTGCAACATATAATATATATATATATATATATATATATATATATATATAT
>NC_061120.1:211596720-211602967 GCF_002878395.1 Capsicum annuum
GACTTAATTAAATCAAGCTGGTGGTGACTTAATCTTTCCGTTTCTTTAATACCCATTTTTATTAATTGAGTTATGGCAATAGATTGTATATCTGTTGCATTAGATAACCCATCTGTTTCAATAGAAATACCATCTGTTGCTATAAATCGACCATCTGTTTAAGGAGCTTTTTTAATTTCTTCTAATTGATTTACAAGTCGCAACAGATGAGGAATTTGATGCATCAGAAGCGTTTTTTGTTTTTGTTTGTTTGTTAAATGTGTTAAGACAAAAGTCACAGTCACAACTATTCATTAGTTTTTTTCTCAAAAATCATACAATCATATATATATATATATATATATATATATATATATATATATCTTAATTAAATTAATCCAATGTTGTGACTTTTTTTAAATTAAATAATCTTTCTTTTACGATTATAATATCATTTAGTTCCTTATTATTTATTAACGAACCATTTTTAGGAGAATTTCTCATCATGACCGCATCCCTAACTCCAACCGCCGATATATTTTGAATAGGGAATAAATAGAATGATAGTTAAATATTGAATAAGAATTAAAAATTCAAAATCGACCAAACCAAACCAAACCAAACCAAACATGTACATGGATTTTTTTGAATCCCTTATTGGTAGATCGGATATAAAAAAGGGAAATACATACGCTAAAAGAAAGAAAAAACATAACCTAATTATATTATTATTATTTTTATTATTATAATTACTATTATTATTGTCAACCTAACAATTTTCATCCGGCAGCAGCAGGGCCCTCCTCAACCTTGCTTGGAGGGACCTATTTATAAAATAATTGAGAATTCAAAGGGACTGGACTTAGTCAAACAAAAAGCCACGACTGTTCATATCCCTTAAAAGGAAAATTACACAAATTCCATATTTAAGACACCATATTACACAATATCCCTTAATGTTTTAAAAAATTACATAAAATCCCGGATTCATATATATATATATCACTTCTTAACATATGTATCACAATTCGAAATTCTGGGATAAAATGTAATTAGTTAACTATCCGGGATTTAATGCAATATTGCTGAAGCTATCCAAGATTTATGTGTTGTGTGCGTTACTTAGATAATACTGGTGACTTTATTAATAAGTAAATTAGAAAAAAAATAGATCTAAATACAACATTTTATCTTTTTGTTGTATTTCCGAAAGATAAAGATTGGTAATCTGTTGCAAAATATATTCTACCTGTCAGATAACTTACAACATATAGACAATCTGTTGCAACAGATGGATATATCAGTTTGCTTTTCCTTTAGATGTGGCATCTATTGCAACTTGCTAGTCATCTATTTATTCAATTTCATCGAGAGCAATTGATTTTTCTAAACACTTCTTGGCCAAATTCAATTTTTGCTCTTGGATTGCTTCTCTTCTTTTCTTTGCATCCTTCAACCAAACTAAATTTTTGCTATTGGATTGAGGGCAAAAATTGAATTTGGAGGCCAGCTTAAAGGATGCAAAGATAAAAAGAGAAGCAGTCCAAGAGCAAAAATTGAGTTTGGCCAAGAAGTGTTTAAAAAAATCTATTGCTCTCGATGAAATTGAATAAACAGATGATTAGCAAGTTGCAACAGATGCCACAGCTGATGGAAAAGCAAACTGATAGATACATCTGTTGTAACAGATTGTCCATAAGTTGTAAGTTATCTGATAGGTGGAATATATTTTGCAACAGATTACCAATCTGTTTCTTTCAGAAATACAACAAAAAGATAAAATATTGTATTTAGATCTATTATTTTAATTTACATATTAATAAAGTCACCAGTTTTATTTAAGTAACACACACAACACATAAATCCCGGATAGTTTGCGTCAGATGTGGAGTCTGTTGCATCATATATGGAGTCTTATGCAACAGATATGGAGTTTGTTGGAATACATAGTAGCCTTGCTGGTGGTTTGATTTGTTCCGTCAATTGCTCTGTCTGTTGCAACATCAACAACAACATAAACTACAAACAACAAATAAAAAACATCAACAACAAAGAAAACAACAATATTTGTTCCAACAACATCATCAACTACAAAGAAGCATACATCCTATGTTCCAACACTATTAACAACAAGGGACGGACCCACATGGAGTCCTCCGAGTGCGCGAGCATAGACTGAACTCGTATCAAACTTTATATATGTATATGGATGTAAAGAAAAAAACGTATATAATCTAATCAGTGAGCACCCATAGTAAGAGTTGTTTGGTTAGCCTAGTTGTTGTTTATGGGTACTTAAGACTATTTATTTCTTTTGGGCGTGAGTTTAATTCCCACTCAGCACATATTTTTTAAATTTTGGTAACCAACTCTTCTCTTCTTATTCACTTTAAACTTTTTATTTTTTTCTCCCTTATTCCTTGTGTTGATTGTTCGGACTCCACTATTTTTAAGCTAAGAAGCACCCACCGTCTAAACCACACCACACCATAAGTTCCAACAATGCCAAACCCACCAATAACACCACACCATAAGTTCCAACAATGCCAGCCCCACCAACAATATCAATAACAACCTCAACAACAAAGAAACAAATAAAATACCTAAAAAAATGATACTGCCAACAAGGCTTTTAAACTTCTCCCAATAGATGACTTTTTTTTGCATCTTATAATAAAAATTCTCAGTATGTTTATTCAACAATTAAAAGTTTCTTCAAATTTTTTAAATAAATATGATATGAGAAAATGGTAATTAAATAAACAGAAAGATGTAAATAAAGTTGCAAGAAGAAGACGAGAATGAAAGAGCAATAGTGAATCATATCATACAATGTCAAAAGGGGGTCAAAACAGCAATTTCAGTCGAGGTATATAAGCTATGGATATCGATAGGTTTAGATCCGAATGAAAATTTTTGAGAAAGAGGAGAGAAAAAAGGGCTATGATAACCCTAAAGAGGATAGAAAGAAAAAAGATGAGAGATTTAGGGCTGAAGGAGAGGAGGGGAGAGATGAGATAATTCTAATTTCTAGATGTACTACCCTTAATATTAAATGACTAAACAAAGTGTATTTATTCAAATTTATATTTACAAAGCATAATTAATAAGTCTAATTTGTTAGTAAAATAAATCCCTAATTAATATTTTCTTGATGGGAGTGCCAAGCCAATATGAAAAGGAAGAAGTATTAGGGGTTTCAATATTCATTAATTAATATTCACTAATAATTTGAGGGGCATGAGGAAGAAAATGGGTGACATTGAAAAGACAGGAAAAAACTATTCAATGAGATTTTTGAGTTATCCAAGAAACATTTTTAACCGCCTTTAGTAGTACTACTACTTTATCTACCCCGACAGTAGCTTGCTTTAAAATTAAAAGAAAACAAAAAGATTTTCAAAAAGATATGTCGTCTGTTGCGACAGATTTAGATATCTGTTTGAGAAATCCCAATAGCTCAGTCATCTGTGACAACAGATGGAAATGTCATTTGATAACTAAATCAGAAACAACATCTGTTACAACAGATATCAATATCTGTTTGAAAATTTCCAATACCTCAGTCATCCGTCATAACAGATGTTGTTTGAAATTCTCCAACAGCTCAGTTGTTTGTTGCAACGGATTTCATTGCAATTGATTTAGGATAAACTAGGGATAAAAGAATGAGCTCCTTATTAACTTAATGTTAAGATTAATAATAGTACCTACATCGATCTAGGTGGAACAGGGGATGAATGAATGAGCTCACAGGGTCAATTACAAATCCAATTGAGTCGTTGCATTTGCATGGTCTTAGTATTGCGCTCATCCCGACCCGAGTCATCGATCGATCACTCTGAGTTGAAATGTGTTCTCATTAACCTAATGTTAAGATTAATAATAGTACCTACATTGATCTCGGTGGAATTAGGGATGGATGAATGAGCACAAAGGGTCAACTACAACTTCAATTAAGTTTTTTGGCAATTGCATGATGAGACGGTACTACAGTCCTCCCGACAAGAGTCATCAATCGATCACTATGAGACGAACTGATTCTTACTACCTTGTATGTTCAACTAATACCTTAATTGAATAATTTGGGACTAGGGGTGAGTTCTCATAAGGTCAACTATAACTTTAATTGAGTCTTTTGGCAAATACATGATGAGACGGGACTGCATTCCTCTCGATAAGAGTCATCGATCAATCACTCTAAGATGAACCGATTCTTACTACCTCATATATCCAACTAATACCTTAATTGAATAATATAGGACTAGGGGTGAGTTCTTATAATGTCAACTACAATAGATTACATCGCCTATTTGATAATTTACAACAAATGGGTAATCTATTGCAA
Source organism: Capsicum annuum (assembly GCF_002878395.1). Classification (NCBI taxonomy): domain Eukaryota; kingdom Viridiplantae; phylum Streptophyta; class Magnoliopsida; order Solanales; family Solanaceae; genus Capsicum; species Capsicum annuum. Next base: position 211,601,048 of record NC_061120.1, read on the forward strand.
CGTATGACTCAATCCATTTAATAATTTACAACAGATGGGTAATCTATTGTAATAGATAACTTAATATGTTTGATATTTTACAATGGATATGTAATATATTGCAACAGATTACATAATCTGTTTGATTTGATCCAATAGAAAAGACATCTGTTGCAACAGGTTGAGCATTTGTTTATATATAATTCAATTGAGTTCATATGTTAGACTAATACCTTAATTGAATGTGAGTTCTCATAGGGTCAACTACAACTTTAATTGAGTCTTTTTTCAATTGCGTGATGAAATGGTACTGCGTTCCTCCCGACCAGAGTCGACGATCGATCACTCTGAGCCAAACCAATTCTTACTACCTCATATGTTAGACTAATACCTTAATTGATTAATCTAGGACTAGGGTACTAATACCTTGATTGAATAATCTGGGACTAGGGGTGAGTTCTCATAGGGTAAACTATCGATTAATCTAGCACTAGGGGTGATTTCTTATAGGGTCAACCACAACAGATGGCAGCGCCTATTTGATAATTTACAACATATGGGTAATATGTTGCGACATATGACAATCTATTTGATAATTTACAACAGATGGGTAATCTGTCGCAACAGATGACTTAATCTATTTGATAATTTACATCAGATTCGTAATCTATTATTACCTAATATAATTGATAATTTACAATAGATGAGAAATCTGACGCAACATGTTGGACATTTGTTTTTTACAATTTTAATTGAGTTCATATGTTAGACTCCTAAATTAATTAATCTAGGACCAGGGGTGAGTTTTTACAAGGTCACCTCCTAGAGTACTCGGTCAACTACCACTTCAATAATTTTTATATGATTTAAAAAATGAGACATATATTTTATGATTTTAAAAATAATTAAGATCATTTCAGATCAAATTAACATTTTCAAAACTACTTGTCATTCTTTTCCAAAATACAAATCAACCTATACAAAATATTTCATTATTTCAAATCTCGAGGTCTGGCTCTTTCTCTCTCATTCTCACTCAACAATACAGTAAAGACAACAACTACTCAATAAATTTGCTCAACCCTCCACAATAGATCGCTTTTGTTCTCATTTTCGACCACATAAGTGTTATTTTCGACATCATTCTTGCTTGTATCGGTCATTTTCTTTGTCTTCGTAGGCAACAAAGTTTAAGAAGAGCTCTATATTTGTTTTTTTTCTAAATAATAAGGGCTTTTAAGTTAATGATGAAAAATAAAAATTTTAGTTGTATTATCTTCGAGAATGGGTTTACAATTTTGAGTTTTAATGGTAAAATCATAGGAAGAACTCGAGAAATCCCTAGTTTCCGTTGCAGTGTTCCGTTGACTGTCGTGTTATTATTGGATGGTGTTGGTGGTAGTGTTTGTGGTCTTCATGGTGGCACCGATGGTGGTATTGGTTGGTGGTACAGTATTCATGGTGTTTGTTTGTTTCTTGGCATTGGTTGGTGGTGTTTGTGGTGGTGGCTGTTGGTGTGTTAGTATTCGTGGTTTTTGTAATGTATTTTTTAAAATCTATGCATACATCAACTGTAATGTAATTTTTTTTCTTTGTCTGTAGGTAAAACATGTCTCCCAAAAGAAAAGAAAGTAAAAATGGATCAACATCTGACCACTAAAAAAAAGGCTATAGTACAGAGGGATTCGGAGGAGCTTCCTGAACAATCTCAGTCAGAGAAAAGTGAAGCAAGGAGAGATGTGAAAACAACGTTGAGGGAGGTGGACAAGGGTCCGTAGATGGTGATGAAGAAAATAAAAGTGAGAAAGAAGAGGAATTGGAGAGTTAGAAAGAGAAAGAGGACCACATTATACGGCTTTCCTTGGGCTTGCATGGTAAAATTAATCACTAATTTTACTCATCCATTAATTTATATTGAATATAGTTATTATGATTTTTTTA
>NC_061120.1:211603067-211792739 GCF_002878395.1 Capsicum annuum
AGATGTGAAAACAACGTTGAGGGAGGTGGACAAGGGTCCGTAGATGGTGATGAAGAAAATAAAAGTGAGAAAGAAGAGGAATTGGAGAGTTAGAAAGAGAAAGAGGACCACATTATACGGCTTTCCTTGGGCTTGCATGGTAAAATTAATCACTAATTTTACTCATCCATTAATTTATATTGAATATAGTTATTATGATTTTTTTGGCTTGCTTCTTGTTTACACTTTTTAGGCTTGGGCATTTGAAGCCATTCCTTCCCTCCGAAAGCAGTTAATGGATTACCCAGATGAGGTTTCTCATCCAAGTATGTTTAGGTAGTTGGCTGGAAAGAGCAACACCAATATTAAGGAGGCTGATCTCTTTAACCTTCCGGATGATGCAGTACGTCTTCTTCAAGTAAAATAATTCTACTCAAAGATAAGAAAGATATTGAACAGATGTTATATCTGGTGCATGAGATGATATATCTCATGGACCAGATGGGACATCTATTGTGACGGGGTATATTTTGCATCAGATTACCCATCTATGACTTTGGTTCTCTGAACCCGACTCCTAAAAGATTAACCATCTACTAAAAATTATGCAACAGATGTTTAATCTGATAACATATCATTCATCTGTTGCGATGTATAGATTATCTGTTGCATAATAGATTACCCGTCTTGTACAGCTGTTGCAATAGATGATTGATATTTTGCATCAGATTATCCATGTGTTTCTCTATTTCTCTGAACCAGACTCAAACAGATTTTAACCATATACTGCAAACTATGCAACAGATGGGTCTTTTTTTTTTTTAAATGTAGCCCAACTATGAAAATTATTATATTATATGATTTAAATGCATCTGTCTTTTTTTTATTTTTTATAGGTTGTGCATCCATGGATAATGCCTACTGAGGAGGAGTCAGTGATGACTTCTTATATTACTCTTGGTCATGTTGATACTATTGTAGACCCAACGGTGGAGTTAATAAAGAAGGAATTGGCTGGAGCAAAAGCCATAAGAAGAGCAATTAGGCAAGGTCAGCCTAATGTTGAGGCTCTTCATGACCAACCTTTTACTAAGGCAGATTCGGGTGCTTCTTCTGGTGGAGTTGTTGGTGTTGATGGCAGGCATGCTGATGCTACTACCAAAGAATAAATATTTTTGAAAACACTCTTTTTCAACCTTACACAGGTCCCTCTCACCCCTCTTCACCCTCGATTCTCGTTGCGAATATGATGAGTGCAAGGATAGACATGATAAACTCTTTGAAAAAGTAGAGGTTATCTCTAAAGCTATTGAGGAATTCAAATCCAAGAAGTGTGTCATACCATCCAAGAAGGTGAGGGAGCCACACACTCCTACAACATTGGTTAGGAGGAAGAAAAGAGCAATTAGAGACGTACTCTCCACTCGGGAATCAAAGGGATTTTAAAGGTCAAAATAGGGGAATGATCCTTCCAAAAGATGATGCCGCTAAAGCGAGTGGCTCACACACTCTTGCACACATCGAATGTTTGTTGACCAGCACAGAAATGGCTGAGCCAATGATTTTTCTGTGTGACAATGCTATGGGAAACCTACAAGAGGTATGGGCTTATGGGGTACTAACTGGACTCTTGAAGCCTGTGTATATAGAAGAGCCTGTGAAATAGAAATTTTTAATTTCAAGTCATCCTTCACTTTATTACATGTACATGTAGTGGCAATAATTTTTTTCTGATGAAAGTTGAGTTTTTTTTATAATGCAATAGATTAGATTGTCAATCTGTTACAACAATGGGAAGACCTATTTGAATAATCTAATAATCTAAGTCTAATCTGTTGCAACAGTGGGAAAACCTATTTGATAATTTCCACAGATGACCTAAATTTTACAACATATGCCTAAATCTTTTTGATATTTTCCAATAGTTAGCTTGAATATCCATGTGCTCATTGACAATAAACCAGTAGCAAATACACACACCACCATGAAAATTTCAGCAATTAGGCTTCAATATCTATGTGCCCAACAACACCAAACCAGTAGCAATAATGGCAACAATGTAGTATCTTCTTGCTCGATTTTATTTCTCTTCAGAAGCCTTGACTTTGTTCAACAAACCCCAGATTACACGATTTGCTTTTGAAGGGTGTCGTTTTTCATACCAATCAAAGTAATCGCATCCACCCAATTTCTATATAAAAAAAAAGAGAAAACACTTACAAAACAATTACAAGTCAATAATTAATCAATTAATTAAATAAAAAACTATTACCTTTGAAATCTTACAAGTAAAAAACCTACGACCCAGATTTTATTGAGTCCAAGAAGTCTTTAACAGAGCTTCATGAATGCACTTACAATATCAAAAACCTTTATCACAAAAAATTGTGGAAGATGCGCTCGACATTGTCAAGGTCAGTTGGAAAAAATAAAAGTAATAATTTGAAAAATTTGGATAAATAAAAGAAGATGATGATAAAGAAGAAGATTTGGGAATTTAGGGTTAAATTTTAGGAGGAAGATGAATATATAAGACAATGGGGGAAAAAAATAACCATTGGGAGCCAAGTGACGGTAAGTCAGCGAAACGTGCCAGGACTGACACTAACACATTTGATGCCTATTTTATTTTACGTCTTTAAAATGAACATGTCTACTTGATGCCTATTTTATTTTAGGTGTTTGAACTGAACACCGTCGATGGGTTGCGCCTTTTTTATTTTAATTCACTTTAACCTTTTTAAACGCAGTGGCAATTGTTTATGTCCAACAAAAGTTGAATTTTTATAATGCAATAGATTCTCCATCCGTTGTAACAGTTATCCTACCTGTTCTGACATATAGTTTATCTGTTACAATAGGTTTGTCATCTGTTGCATTATCTCAATGTTTTTATCTAAAGTCCATCTGTTGCAACAGTGGAAAGACATGTTTGATAAATACCAACAGATAACCTACCTGTTATATTTATGTTGCAACAATAAATCAACTGTTGGGACAAATTTCTAAATGTGGAAGACCCTGTGTGATAATTTCCAATGGATGAACCATTCGTTGCAATATATGAATCATCTGTTGCAGCAGATAGGTCATCTGTTGGTGCAAATAAAAGTTGTACGTAGAGATATTTGATTTTCTAAAATAGATGAGACATATGTTGCACTAGATAAAGTATCTGGTGCAACAGGTTAGTCAACTGTTGCAACAGATATATATATCTGTGTGATAATTTTCAGTAGATGTCATCTGTTGAAATAGATATGTCTATTTGTTTTTTCAGTTGGAAGACATATAATATATTTACCTTCTTCATCTTGTGCTTCTCTCATTTGGACATTATACATTGCTCAGTCCAACACGCAGATAGAGGAGTTCCAATTTTGCTTTTTTGGATGCCTGATAATGCTCTGGAAATTACTTTCCTTCTTCTCTTAGCCCTAATCTCTAATGGAGTAGATGGAAATAAAATTCTCTTTGATGGAATGAGACCCCTCTTAGATGTCAATTCCTTTGAAAAAGCAATTAATGATTAATAGCATTAATCACTACATCATGTTTTGCCCTGCAGTCTTGATATTTGCGTGTAGAACATTTGCTGGTAAAGGCAAAATCTATATAACCAGTATGATCATACTTATAATGGTTTTCTTTAAATACTATAAGAGGAGCATCATTAGCACCAACATAAACACCACTACCACCACTAACAGCTTCATCATCAACAACAAGCCCACCCTCTAAAATTGTTTTTCTTGTAATGGTTGTTGCTCCAAACAATTCCATTTTTATTCTTTCGATGACCTTAGGGTCCGATAAAGTTTGCATAGATCGTAAAGTAAGAAAAAATGGCATCTTCAACTATCAATTGGTCGGAACTAGCGACAGATGCACATTCTAACATAAATCATTACATATATTAGAATGATGATTAGATCATTCAAAAAAAACATTAATTAAAAGAAAAAAATTAATTATAGTTATATTTACTGCATCCTTCGGGGGGTTGAAGAGATCAAAAATTTTTGCATTTTTATGAGTTTTGGCCGATAACCATCTCAAGATTTTTGGACAGGAAACTCCTTCCTGGTAGTTCACTTGTTGTCTCAAATAAGGAATGGCTTCAAACGCCCAAGCCTATAAAATAATGCCAATAAATCAAAACCATTATTGAGTGAAAAAATAAACGATATCATAATAGAAGAAAGAAACATTTACCATGAAAGCCCATGGGAAGCTATATAAGTTGACTATCTTTGGCGCTAACGGAGTCTACAAATATTTGACAGTCATTTTGAAGCTTTCATACCCCAATAGATAGCTGTTAAATACCTCAAGATCCTCGGAGAGCTTTATTAAACCGAGGCTTATGTTGTTGTTAACGTCTCTCGCCCAAAGAATATTATGTACAAACCAAACCAAGTACAATAACTGCTTGTGCTACTTTGAAAGTCCTTTATCTTTCAAGACTTCTATCAATTTTTTGTTTTTGAAGCTTGGACCAACAATGAAGACCAGGTCATCACGATCACACGACTTGCCTTTGCCTTTTTTGGGTGTGCGGGGTACTCTTTTTGGGTTAGAATAGGTATAACTTGAGAAGGAGGATAACATTTTAGTCTAGTAACTATGGCAAACTCCTTCCAACCAAAACAAACAGGCATGCCACAGTAATTTATCCACACCTCATTCATCTTATCTTTGTTTTCATACATAAACCTACGCTTGAGAAGTTCATATACCATTTTTATTTGGAAACGAGCATTGTTGTCCTCTGGCAAATCAAGATATTTCCTGAAGCAGTTGTCCCTAAAATAAGCATCCAATTTTTGGTCTCAAAGTATTTTTTTGAAGGCGTCGAAAGATTTTCCCATGGATGACTTAACCACGAAATCAACCGTTAAATCTGCGGCACCATCGCACTGCATTCTCACATGATAACGATCAATCCTGAAGGCTTTGACCAGCTATTTGGTGGAAGGGCTATTAGCATCTGCATCATCTCTTTTGAAACATTCCTCCTCCCCATGTTCATCATATTCTGCTCCCAATTAAGATAACGCTTGTAAAGTAAGCTCATAGAGTGGTGGATGTAGCCTAGCTGCTTCACTTGTTCCTTTACTTGGACTTGATTCGGTTTCTGTTCTTTTGGGAACCATATTATCTAAAATTAACAGAAACATAAAATAATATATTATTGTTGATTAATGCATCGTTAAAAAGGATAACAGTAAATCAAACAAGCAAAATAGTAAAATAACAGTTGGAACAGATCACCGATCTGTTGCACCAGGTAGTATATCTGTTGCAACATATAACCAAACTGCTGTAGCAGATGAGTAATCTGTTGCAATAATACAAAATATACCACTCATCTTTTAAGACAGATGAATGGTCTGTTCAATAGATCACACAACTGTTGTGACATCATCTATTGCAATATATGAGTGATCTATTGGAATAGTTAAATAATTCGTAGCAACGGCTGAGTAATCTATTGAGACAATACAAAACATATCACTCATCTGTGGATAAAGATGAATAGTCTGTGCAACAGGTCATATATCTGTTACAATGCATGAGTGATCTGTTGGAACAGTTATCAACGGTCAATATTGTTTAGATTTCTTCTAACATAGGGTCGTCTATCGCGGTAGATGAATGATCAGTTGGAAAAATCAAGTCTTGGACTTTTTCTGTAGGAAGAGTTGGTAGGATTTTATCTAACAGGAGGTTCATCTGTTGGATCAAATCATTAATATGATGGTTCTTCCATTTTACCACATGGTTAATTAGTTGCATCAAATTTTTTATCCGAAGCTTAATCTGTTGCAACATATGATAAAGATGTTGCATCAGATTATTAATTTGTTGCATCAGAATTGTAACCTGATGGTTCCTCTGGTGCATCAGATGGTTGATCTATTATATCATATGATGAATATGTTGCATCAGATGGTTAATATGTTGTATTAGATGGGTAATATGTCGGAGGAAACAGTAGCACAATTTTGTTAAACAAAAAATAGCAATTTCACCATTTTTACCAAGAACAAGAACAAAAAAAATCAAACCAAATTGTCTTTTTACTTTTGTAAACACAAACAATAAAAATCAAACTTCACAAAAATGCAACAAACAACAAAATATCATAATTCACTTTGAAAAGAGAAGAGAAGAGAAGAAATACCAGAAATTAGGGTTTTATCCAGACCGCATTTAAAATTAGTGCAACAAATATTGAAATTGTTATAAGACAAGTTGTCTCAAGTTCCTCATTTTCTTCAAAACTAAAAAAGGCCATAAATTTTTACCTGTGAAAGAAGAAAAGGACCGATGAAGAATTCGAAGATGTTGTGGTCGGAGAGCAAGGCTGTCATGTCGATTGAAGTTGAAAAGAAAATGGAATCCCAACTATTTGTAGTCGGATGTTGAAGTCACTGAGGATTGAAATAAGAAATTTGCGGAACAGTTGGGTGGGAGAGAGTTGAGAAAAGCTATCGAGAGAGGGATGAGAGATAGATTGATTGAATTGAAGAGGGGAACTCGAAGCCCAACTATTTGTCATCGGGGGTTGAAGGGAGAAATTTTGTAGAACTATTGGTTGGGAGAGAGTTGAGAGAAGCTGTCGAGAGAGAGGAGAGAGTGGTTGATTTGGATTGAGGAGGGTGTGGGTTGGGTTGATTTGTATTTTTGAAAAGATTTGAAAGTTTTAAAAATATTAATCAAGTTTACAATTAACTTGATCAAGTTTTCTAATAATGTTTGACCCTATCTGTTGGTCAATGTCACCAATCCTTCATTCAAGACTTAAAAGACACCTATTCTTCAATTTTTTCATTTTTGTAGGAGTATTAGAGCTACCCTTCACCACAATTTAATTTAACTTTTATCCTTCTATAAGTGTAACATATATTTCATAAATGTGAGTAAGACTAATGTTATGTTAGATATACTTTTGATATACATTACACATGTTTTGTTTTTAAAAAAAATTGTTTAGTCAAATATGTCTTTTTCAAAATTTATTTAGTTAAATACCCATTTTATTGAACATGTAATATCAGATTATACATTACTTTACCAGATTATTTAGTAGCAATAATTTAAGGGGTTTATGTTGATTATATTATGTGTACTCATTAGAGAAGACTAACTCACCAAAAATCTCATATTTTCTAGAATGTTTGTAAAAAATAAGCGTTTTATAGGAATATTAGAACTACCTTCCTCACAATTTAATTTTACTTTTATCCCTCTATAAGTGTAACATCTATCTTAGGGGTGTGCATTGGTCGGTTTGGTTCGATTTTATATATTATCGGTTCAGTTTATCAATTTTCGATTTTTAAATAACTAAACCAATAACCAAACCAATAATATATTTTTTATCAATTTTCGGTTTATTGGTTTCTAGTCCTTAACGGTTTGGTTTTCAGTTTAAACGATAAGAAAATACTCATAAACTAGAAATAGTAGTAACTAACATGAAAAAAATCGAATCTTAGTTGCAACCAAAAATCCTATATAATGTGTTTTAATTTACAAGAATCATCAAGTCTTGACTGAATGTTGTTAGGAGAAATTAAGAGTTTGTATTATTGAAATAATAAATTTGGTAATTTGTAGAAATTAAAGATATATATATATATATATATATATATATATATTCTTATTGGGTTATCAGTTTAATCAATAACCCAATAAGAAAAAACCAAACCAAAACAATAACCCAATAATTTTTTTGATAAAACCATTAAAAAACCATTAACCCAATAATAATAAATCAATAACATTTTATCGGTTCAATTTATCGGTCTGTTCGGTTTTTGCACACCCCTAATCTATCTATGCTATATTAAAAGTTCAAAGAGTCTTAAAAACATTGCTTGAACTTTTTGTCCTTCATTAGAAGTCTCTGCTTTAGACAAAATTATTTTTCAATATTTTCCTAATATTTAAGAGTTGAAAATTAATTAAATATTTATAGTAAAATCTTTTCTTATTAGGAATCATCAAAATTAATAACAACTAATATACTTTTCATTAGTTTAAGAATTCTTTTAAGACGATTTGAAAAAATCTAGAAATAAATATCAATGTGTTAGAATAAGAAAAATATAAGAAGTACCAAACTTTTGAAGTTTTAAGCAATTAATCAAAGATTTTCTACAGATTTAACTTTAAAAGAAGAAAAAGATTTTAAATATAGTAAAAAATAATCGTACTATAAATATGATTCAAATCGATGCGTCTCTTAGAGCTCTAGCAGCAAAGAAAAGAAGTATTACATGACAAATACAAAAGTGACAATCCATTAACCTCTTGAAACTTCTAGTAGTAAAATGTATATGTGCTTCCAATAAAATATATGTTATGTTTATATAGATAAAATCGTCTAATTTTAAATAATTAAAGATTATAAGTGCGAGGCCCGTGCAGTTAAACTAAAACATTTCATAAATGTAAGTAAGACTAATGTTATGTTAGATATACTTTTGATATACAACACATACGTTTTTTTTTTTTAAAAATCAGTTTAGGGAAACATGTCTTTTATAAAATTTATTTAGTCAAATACCCATTATATTTAACATGTGATATCAGGTTACATGAGAAAATTGAATAAAAGGTGTCTTTTAAGTCTTGAATGAAGGATTGGTGACATTAACCAACTTAAAGGGTCAAATATAATTAGAAAATTTGATTAAGTTAATTTTTGACTTGATTAATATTTTCAAAACTTTCTAATCTTTTCAAAACTACAAATCAACCCTACCCACACCCCTCTTCAATCCAAATCAACTGTCTCTCTCCTCTCTTCATAGTTTCTCCCAATCAACAGTTCTGCAAATTTGTCCTTTTAATCCTCGGCAACTTTAACCTTCGATGATAAATAGTTGGGCTTCGAGTTTCTTTTTGACTTCAACCATCAATCGACATGATAGCCTTGCTCTCCAGCCACAACAGCTTCGAATTCTTCATCGTTCCTTTTCTTCTTTCACAGACAAAAAATTATGGCCTTTTTAGTTTTGAAGAAGATGAGAAACTTGAGCCAACTTCTCTTATAGTATTGGTTAACAATTTCAATATTTATTTCTTTAATTTGAAATGTGGTTTGAATAAAACCTTAATTTCTAGTATTTCTTCTCTTCTCTTTTTGAAGTGAATTATGATTTTTTATTGTTTGTTGTATTTTTTTAAAGTTTGATTTTTGTTGTTTGTGTTTATAAAAACAAAATAATGATGTTGGTGTTTTTCGTGCTACACCCGTTATTGGGTTGATTTGTTCTTTTTCTTGGTAAAACGGTGATATTGCTATTATTCTGTTGAATAAAATCGTACTACTATTTTTTTGTCCAACAAATTATCCATCTGGTGCAACAGATTAACCATCTGATGCAATAAATTTAACATATGATATAACAGATTAACCATTTGATACAATAGATTAATCATCTGATGTAATAGAGGAACCATCGAATAAAAAATTTGATGAAACATATTAACCATATGATGCAATAGATTAACCATATGATGCAACCGTTTAACTATCTGATGCAACTAATTAACCATATGTTACAATAGATGAACTATCTAATGCAACAAATTTACTATCGAATGCAACAAAGGAACCGTTAATTAAAAATCTGACGCAACAGATTATCAATCTGATGCAATGGAGGAACCATCGGATTAAAGATCTGATGCGACAGATGAACCTCTTATTGGATAAAATCCTATCAACTATTCCAACAGGGCATGTTCAAGACTTGATTTTTCCAATTGATCATTCATCTGTCATGATGGACGACCTTTTTATTAGAAAAAAATCTAAACAATATTGACCGTTGATAATTGTTCTAGCAGATCACTCATATATTACAACAAATATATGGTCTGTTGCACAGACCATTCATCTATCTCAGCAGGTAAGTGATATGTTTTGTATTGTCATAGCAGATTACTCAGCCGTTGCTACAGCATTGATAACTGTTCCAATAAATCACTCATATATTGCAATAGATATTTGATCTATTGCACAGATAATCCATCTGTCTCAACAGATGAGTGATATGTTTTGTATTATCGTAACTCAGCCTTTGCTACAGGTTAGTTAACTGTTTCAATAGATGACTCATATGTTTCAAACAAATGTGTGATCTATTGCACAGATCATTCATCTATCTTAATAGATGAGTGATATATTTTGTATAGTAGAAATAGATCACTCAGCTATTGCTACAGGTTAGTTAACTGTTCCAAAAGATAACTCATATGTTACAACAGATGTGTGATCTATTGCATAGACCATCCATCTATCTCAACAGATGAGTGATATATTTTGTATTAACACAACAGATTACTCATCCATTGCAACAGATTAGTTAACTATTCCAATAGATCACTCATATGTTGCAATAAATATGTAATCTATTGGACAGACCATTCATCTGTCTCAACAGATAAGTGATATATTTTATATTGTTGCAACAGATTACTCATCAGTTGCAATAGGTTAGTTAACTATTCCAACAGATCCCTCATATGGTGCAAAAGAGGTGTGATCTGTGTCACACCTCTTTTTCGCTTGAAGGATCTAAGTCAAAGGGTTTTCCAAATAAAGTGACAATTTTTAATAGGGATTCATTTAATTTATAGAGTCGCCTCTTGGAATTGAGTTATAGTGTTCCAAATCACCTTTTGAATCACTAATAAAAGGAAAATGACTTTATTTTTTGGTCTGTGAAAATAGAATACTGGGTAAGGAATTCTGTTGATCGAGGGAAAGGTGTGAGGCACCCCTCGAGTCCCGCGGTTCTAGCATGGTCATTTTTATTGACTTATCTTGACTTAAACTGTTTTTGATAAATTATATTTAAAACCCAAAATTCGCTCATTTTTATTATACCGAAAATAGCTATCTACGCCTCTTATGTAAAATAAATTGGTGAAAATTAATTCTAAAAGCTATTTGTGAAAGTGCATTATTGCATCCTTGAATTTTTCAATGTCTCAGAAAGATGCGTACGCCACATTCTTAATTGAGACGAATATTTTAAACGTGTCTAAAATTTGTCTAGTGTTAAAGACATTAGTTAATCTCTTGTAAATTCGTAACCATTTTTATCTATTTACTTTTTTGCCCTCATTTTTATCCCACCTAATTTTTCTATACTCAATTAATTTAATAAAACTACAATAAGAAAATCTATTAAATAACAGAGTTTAATCATATTACAATCTAACCCATTGTAAATGAGAAAAAAGTCAAATAAATTATATTTGATAATTTAAATAATATTAAATAAATAGTATACAGACCCATAAGAGAAAATAAGAATTGTATTATCCAAAACATCTCCAAGAACAATTAACAAAATTTGCTTTCTTTCGATTTCCTAAAAAAAATATTCCTATATTTACTGTTAAAAAACCTGTAGAGAATGATGAGCATGATTTTCAATGTTTCACCCAAAAGACAAAACAAGACATAGTCAACTTTTCCTATTTCTTAATTGATTAAAATAAGACTTTATATTTATTTTTTATTATATCTTATTATATGATACGGGTACGATCATGATCGGGGTCCAATGCATCAAGAATCGAGATCGGGGGGCTGCCCATCCATGGAATAAGCTTTGAAGTGTAGAGAACAAGTCCCACAAGCTCCAAAATTGTTTCACTGTTCATCCACGTTCATGGTTCATCCGCCCTTTGCAAGGGTTTTTTAGTCATTTGTAATAAGTTAACCTAGGTATAAATAGAACCTCATTAGGTCATTTTTGGAATATTTTTCGAGAATATATTTTGTATCCTCTTTGAGAGTTTTTAGCAAGGTGGAATTCTTGGACAAGGTGGAATCCTTGTGTTTATCATTTGCTTAGAAACAGAGATTGCTTGGGAATTTTGGTTCCCTTGAGGTCATGTAAGAGAGGTTAAGGTTGTGCGTGATATTAAAGGTCCAAAAGTGGAATAAGCTTTTGGGTTTTTAATATTATACCATCCCTTTATCTATCTATCTATCTTTACTTTCTTGTAATCGTCTGTCTATATCTATGTAATCCATTTGTGTTCTTGTCTTGTAACCGTCTGTTGTTGTTATTTCATCTTGTTCATCAAGTGTTTTTTCTGTTTTAGTGTGTTTTTTTCCTGATATCAGTTCCCTTCTTGTTCTTCTTGCGAATCCGAGAGAGGTCATCAAAAGGGTCCACAGTTCTTGAACTAGTGGATTGATTTTGGTGTTTGTGTTGTTGTGTTATTGAGGAGTTTGGTATCATTTGGTATCAGAGCAAGAATGGTTGTGTTCCTACACTACCAATCTTGGGTTTTCTTGGACGAAAATTCAAAAAACAAAAAGCTGAAAACTGAAAAAAATTCCAAAGTGCAAATTTGTCCATTTTGTGTTCTTGGCCGAAAATTGTGTTGTTGTTATCTCTGACAAGATTTTTTTGTTGTGTGTCTAGAACTTGTAGACTTTTGTTTGTTTAGAGTGTTTCTAGTGTTGGTTTCTTTCTCATCAACACTAAAAAGTGTCCAAATCTAAGATTGAACTTGAACTTGTTGAAGTTGTTGATGTGAACAAGGTGTGGCCGAGTTGGATATTGTTGTTACCTAAACCTTGGCTGATTTGATGGTTTTGTTGTAGTGGAGTTGGAAACTGAAATTGTTGTTGTTCTTGGAGTTGGTGTTGTGTTCTTAAGGTTCTTCACCCTTTCATCATCTTGTTAATCCTTAAAGTGCAAACTATATCTAAAAAGGTAAAAGACAAGCTTGTAGTAGTTGTTCGTGAAAGACTTGTCCCTGTCAATTCGAAGACTTTTCATCTACTTTTCCTTGATTTAAGGAACTTGTTTCAAGGAGAAAATTCAAAGAAGTCAAATTTTGCTTTTGAAATTTGAACAAAAAGGCTCCAAGACCACTTTTCCCTCCATTAACCAAATCCACCAATTCTAAATTGTATATTGATCTAGACTTGAAATTGGGAAATAAAATTTTGATAAAACTCGAGGCCAATAGTGGACTGCCACGTCACTAAAGAACTGTTCACGCAACATTTTTGAGTTAAAATTTTAGATTTCTTAGTTTCATTTTATTGTTTCCTAGTTTCATTTGTTTGCTCGGCACTAATTGACAACCTAGTAATACCCTACTAGCTTGTAAGTTATTTTTGTGTACGTTCTTCGTGTTGACGTTGTTTGTTGTGTGCTTTTCTCGTTTTTGAGTCGTAGTATCTTTTTTGGTTCAAGTTCGTACATTACTTATTTGAATCGTTTCAAAGAAGAACCTACTCCGACCTCGAGCCACAATTGAGACCAAGTAACCTCATTGGAGTATAAGCGAGTTATCAACACTTGTATGGCCAATAAAGTGAAAAATCCAAAGTGTAAATGTGAGGGATTGTGGACTATTTTGAGACGCATTGTGGACTATTTTGTGACGAATTGTGGACTGATTTTTGCTAATGTTTAATGTGTTTGTTGTTTTTGTGTTGTTTTCTTAGTAGCTCTTGATGGGTACAATGGCGAAATGAAGCTGAAATGCCTAGTCGGGTTAAATCCATCATGGCAAGTCTTGATGCCATAGATAGGCGAATAATGGACAAAATGGAAGAAAGACTGGAAGGGATGGAAGGCTCTCTGTGCAAGAAGTTGGATAACTTGATGGAGCATCCAAGCCTTCCTAATCACATTTCCGTGAGTGGCCATTCTCCACATGAGCTACAAAGTAATCAAACTAACTTTTGCACTTTAGTGAATTAGGATAATAGCCAACTAAGTGTGAATGATAGTTTGTCTTTAACTTAGCTGAATGTGCCTTCATTTTGTGATGATAATGTACAACTTGAGATTGTGGATACACTAGTTGATTCACCTAGTGTTGAAGCCACTGTGGAAAGTGGTAGTAAATTGTCTTATGGAAGTCATGAAGACCAACTAGTGTGTGAAAATAATGATGTTGAACATGTTGGTTGAATGACTAAGGATGACCCTCTAGTTGTTTTTGCTATTGACCATGATATATAGAGGGGAAATTTGATCATTATTGTAGTAGTATTGGGGTAAGGAAGTATATTCCCAACACGTCCCCATAGATACTCTACCCATTTGATTTCGGTGATCATTTGAAGTATGGTGATGAGGATGTCTTTTGGAATGACTTGAATGTGCATGAAGTGTATGGCTTTCCTCTTTCGGATTTCAAGTCTAATTGTTGTTCCAAGAAGAGTCTATGTTTACAACTTGATAAGCGACGCTTGTTCCTTGTTTTTGTCACACTTATGTGGATAAACTAGTTGATTCTCCCTTGGTAGGGTATTCAGGTAAGAGGGATATTTGTGTATATGTGAAGTTTGATCCACCTTGGCAAGATGCTATGATTGATTACACTAATCCTAACCCTCATACCTTGAGGAACTTTTTCTTGCTTGTCCTTCCTATTGCTTTGCAAGGTTCAGATTTGAGGATGAATCTTTTCTAAGGAGGAGAGGATGATAAGGGTATGATCATGATCGGGGTCCAATGTGTCAAGACTCAAGCTCGGGGGGATGCTCATCCAAGGAACAAGCTTTGAAGTGTAGAGAACAAGTCCCACAAGCTCCAAAACTGTTTCACCGTTCATCCGCGTTCACGATTCATCCGCCCTTTGCAAGGTTTTTTTAGTCATTTGTAATAAGTTAACCTAGGTATAAATAGAACCTCATTAGGTCATTTTTTGGAGATTTTTGGAGAATATATTTTGTATCCTCTTTAAGAGTCTTTAGCAAGGAGCAAGGCGGAATCCTTGGACAAGGTGGAATCCTAGTGTTGATCATTTGCTTAGAATCGGAGATTGCTTGGGAATTTAGGTTCCCTTGAGGTCACGTAAGAGACAGGTTTAGGTTGTGTGTGATATTAAAGGTCCAAAAGTGGAATAAGCTTTTGGGTTGTTAATGTTATACCATCCCTTGTCTATCTATCTGTCCTTACTTTCTTGTAATCGTTTGTCTATATCTATGTAATCCGTTTGTGTTCTTGTCTTGTAACCGTGTTTTGTTGTTATTGAATCTTGTTCATCAAGTGTTGTTGGTATTTTAGTGTGTTTTACCCTTGATATCACTTTCCATCTTGTTCTTTTTGCGAATCTGACTGAGGTCATCAAAAGGGTCCATAGTTCTTGAACTAGTGGACTGATTTTGATGTTTGTGTTGTTGTCTTCTTGGGGATTTTGGTATCATTATAGGTCCAAAAGTGAAATAAGCTTTTGGGTTGTTAATATTATACCATCCCTTTGTCTATCTATCTATCTATCTATCTATCTATCTATCTATCTATCTATCTATCTTTACATTCTTTTAATCATTTGTCTATATCTATGTAATCCGTTTGTGTTCTTGTCTTGTAACCGTGTGTTGTTGTTATTGCATTTTGTTCATCAAGTGTTGTTTCTGTTATAGTGTGTTGTACTCCTGATATTACTTCCTTTCTTGTTCTTCTTGCGAGTCCAAGAGAGGTCATCAAAAGGGTCCATAGTTCTTGAACTAGTGGACTGATTTTGGTGTTTGTATTGTTTTGTTCTTGGGGAGTTTGGTATCATTTGGTATCAGAGAAAGGCTGGTTGTGTTCCTACACTTCCAATCTTGGGTTCTCTTGGACGAAAATTCAAAAAAAAAAGCTGAAAACTGAAAAAAAATCCAAAGTGCAAATCTGTTCATTTTGTGTTCTTGGCCGAAAATTGTGCTATTGTTATCTTGGCCAATATTTGTTTGTTGTGTATCTAGAACTTGTAGTCTTTTATTTGTTTAGAGTTTTTCTAGTGTTGGTATCTTTCTCATCAACACTAAAAAGTGACAAATCTAAGATTGAACTTGAACTTGTTGAATTTGTTGATGTGAACAAGGTGTGGCCGAGTTGGATGTTGTTGTTACCTAAACCTTGGCTGATTTGATGATTTTGTTGTAGTGGAGTTGGAAACTGAAATTGTTATTTTTATTGGAGTTGTTGTATTGTTCTTAAGGTTCTTCACCCGTTCATCATCTTGTTAATCCTTAAAGTGCAAACTATATATAAAAAGGTGAAAGACAAGCTTGCAGTAGTTATTAGTGAAAGACTTGTCCTTATCACTTCAAAGACTTTTCATCTACTTTTCCTTGATTTAATGACCTTGTTTCAAGGAGAAAGTTCAAAGAAGTCAAGTTTTGCTTTTGAAATTTGAACAAAAAGGCTCCAAGACCACTTTTCCCTTCATTAAGCAAATCCACCAATTCCAAATTGTATATTGATCAAGACTTGAAATTGGGAAATAAAACTTCGATAAAATTCGAGGCCAATAGTGGATTGCCATGTCACTAAAGTACTGTTCACGCAATATTTTTGAGTTCAAATTTTAGATTTCTTAGTTTCATTTTATTATTTCCTAGTTTCGTTTGTTTACTTGACACTAATTGACAACCTAGTAATACCTTACTAGCTTGTAAGTTATTTTTGTGTACGTTCTTCATGTTAACGTTGTTTTTTGTGTGCTTTTCTCGTTTTTGAGTCGTAGTACTTTTTTTGGTTCAAGTTCGTACATTACCTATTTGAGTCATTTCAAACAAGAATCTACTCTGACCTCGAGCCACAATTGGGACCAAGTAACCTCATTGGAGTATAAGCGAGTTATCAAAACTTGTAAGGTCAATAGAGTGAAAAATCCAAAGTGTGAAAGTGAGGGAATGTGGACTATTTTGAGACGCATTGGGGACTATTTTGTGACGAATTGTGGACTGATTTTTGCTAATCTTTAATGTGTTTGTTGTTTTCGTTTTGTTTGCTTAGTAGCTCTTGATGGGTACAATGGAAAATGAAGCTAAAATTCCTAGTTGGGTTAAATCCATCATGGCAAGGCTTGATGCCATAGATAGGCGAATAATGGATAGAATGGAAGGAAGATTGGAAGGGACGGAAGGTTCTCTGTGCAAAAAGTTGGATAACTTGATGGAGCATCAAAGCCTTTCTAATCAAATTACTGTGAGTGGCCATGATCCACATGATCTACAAGGTAATCAAACTAACTTTTGTAATCTAGTGAATGAGGATAATAGCCAACTAAGTGTGAATGATAGTTTGTCTTTAAGTGAACCGAATGTGCCTTCATTTTATGATGATAATGTACAACTTGAGATTGTGGATACACTAGTTGATTCACCTAGTGTTGAAGCCATTGTGGAAAGTGGTAGTACATTTTCTTATGGAAGTCATGAATACTAACTTGAGTGTGAAAATAATGATGTTGAACATGTTAGCCGAATGACTAAGGATGGCCCTCTAGTTGTTTTTGTTATTGACCATGATAGTATAGAGGGGAAATTTGATCATTATTGTAGTAGTATTGGGGTAAGGAAGTGTATTCCCAACCCGTGCCCATGGACACTCTACTCATTTGATTCCAGTGATCTTTTGAAGTGTGGTGATGAGGATGTCTTTTGGAATGACTTGAATGTGCATGGAGTGTATGGATTTCCTCTTTCGGCTTTCAAGTCTAATTTTTGTTCCTAGAAGAGTCTATGTTTTCCACTTGATAAGCGACGCTTATTCCTTATTTCTTGTCACACTTATGTGGATAAACTAGTTGATTCTCCTTTCGTAGGGTATTCGGGTAATAGGGATGTTTGGGTCTATGTGAAGTTTAGTCCACCTTGGCAAGATGTTATGATTGATTACACTAATCCTAACCCTCATACCTTGAGGAACTTTTGTTTGCTTGTCCTTTCTATTTCTTTGCAAGGTTCAGATTCGAGGATGAATCTTTTCTCACGAGGGGAGGATGATACGGGTACGATCATGATCGGGGTCCAATGCATCAAGACTCGAGCTCGGGGGGCTGCCCATCCAAGGAACAAGCTTTGAAGTGTAGAGAATAAGTCCCACAAGCTCCAAAACTATTTCACTATTCATCCGCGTTCACAGTTCATCCGCCCTTTGCAAGTATTTTAAAGTCATTTGTAATAAGTCAACCTAGGTATAAATAGAACCTCATTAGGTCATTTTTGGGAGATTTTTGGAGAATATATTTTGTATCCTCTTTGAGAGTCTTTAGCAAGGCGAAATCCTTGGACGAGGTGGAATCCTTGTGTTGATCATTTGCTTAGAAACAAAGATTGCTTGGGAATTTCGGTTCTTTTGAGGTCACATAAGAGATAGGTTTAGGTTGTGTGTGATATTAAAGGTCCAAAAGTGGAATAAGCTTTTGGGTTGTTAATATTATACCATCCCTTTGTCTGTCTATCTATCTATCTATCTATCTATCTTTACATTTTTTAAATAATTTGTCTATATCTATGTAATCCGTTTGTGTTCTTGTCTTGTAACCATGTGTTGTTGTTATTACATTTTTTTCATCAAATTTTGTTGCTGTTTTAGTGTGTTTTACTCTTGATATCACTTCCCTTCTTGTTCTTCTTGCGAATCCGAGAGAGGTCATCAAAAGGGTCCATAGTTCTTGAACTAGTGGACTAATTTTGGTGTTTGTGTTGTTTTGTTCTTAGGGAGTTTGGTATCATTAAACGTCCAAAAGTGGAATAAGCTTTTGGGTTGTTAATATTATATCATCCCTTTGTCTATATATCTATCTTTACTTTCTTGTAATAGTTTGTCTATATCTATGTAATCCGTTTGTGCTCTTGTCTTGTAACCATGTGTTGTTGTTATTGCATCTTGTTCATCAAGTCTTGTTGCTGTTTTAGTGTGTTTTACTCTTGATATCACTTCCCTTCTTGTTCTTCTTGCGAATTCGAGAGAGGTCATCAAAAGGATCCATAGTTCTTGAACTAGTGAACTGATTTTGGAGTTTGTGTTGCTGTGTTCTTGGGGAGCTTGGTATCATTTGGTATCAGAGCAAGGCTGGTTGTGTTCCTACACTCCCAATCTTGGGTTCTCTTGGATGAAAATTCAAAAAACAAAGCTGAAAACTGAAAAAAAATTCCAAAGTGTAAATATGTCCATTTTGTGTTCTTGGCCGAAAATTGTGTTATAGTTATCTTGGCCAATATTTGTTTGTTGTGTATCTAGAACTTGTAGTCTTTTGTTTTGTTTAGAGTTTTTCTAGTATTGGTTTCTTTCTCATCAACACTAAAATGTGTCCAAATCTAAGATTGAACTTGAACTTGTTGAAGTTGTTGATGTGAATAAGGTGTGGCCGAGTTGGATGTTGTTGTTATATAAACCTTGGCTGATTTGATGGTTTTGTTGTAGTGGAGTTGAAAACTGAAATTATTGTTGTTCTTCGAGTTGTTGTTGTGTTCTTAAAGTTCTTCACCCTTTGATCATCTTGTTAATCCTTAAAGTGCAAACTATATCTAAAAAGGTGAAAGACAAGCTTGTAGTAGTTGTTCGTGAAAGACTTCTTCCTATCACTTCAAAGACTTTTCATCTACTTTTTCTTGATTTAATGACCTTGTTTCAAGGAGAAAGTTCAAAGAAGTCAAGTTTTGCTTTTGAATTTTGAACAAAAAGGCTCCTAGACCACTTTTCCCTCCATTAACCAAATCCACCAATTCCAAATTGTATATTGATCAAAACTTGAAATTGGGAAATAAAACTTTGATAAAACTCGAGGCCAATAGTGGATTGCCACGTGACTAAAGTACTGTTCATGCAACATTTTTGATTTCAAATTTTAGATTTCTTAGTTTCATTTTATTGTTTCCTAGTTTCGTTTGTTTTCTCGACACTAATTGACAACCTAGTAATACCCTACTAGCTTGTAAGTTATTTTTGTGTACGTTGTTCATGTTAACGTTGTTTGTTGTGTGCTTTTCTCGTTTTTGAGTCATAGTACCTTTTTGGTTCAAGTTCGTACATTACTTATTTGAGTCGTTTCAAATAAGAATCTACTCCGACCTCGAGCCACAATTGGGACCAAGTAACCTCATTGGAGTATAAGCGAGTTATCAATACTTGTAAGGCCAATAGAGTGAAAAATTCAAAGTGTGAAAGTGAGGGATTGTGGACTACTTTAAGATGCATTGTGGACTGTTTTGTGATGAATTATGGACTGATTTTAGCTAATCTAATGTGTTTGTTGTTTTCATTTTGTTTGCTTAGTAGCTCTTGATGGGTACAATGGAAAATGAAGCTGAAATGCCTAGTTGGGTTAAATCCATCATGGCAAGGCTTGATGCCATAGATAGGCGAATAATGGACAGAATGGAAGGAAGATTGGAAGGGATGGAAGGCTCTCTGTATAAGAAGTTGGATAATTTTATGGAGCATCAAAGCCTTTCTAATCAAATTCTTGTGAGCGGACATGCTCCACATGAGCTACAAGGTAATCAAACTAACTTTTGCACTCTAGTGAATGAGGATAATAGCCAACTAATTGTGAATGATAGTTTCTTTAAGTGAGCCGAATGTGCCTTCATTTTGTGATGATAATGTACAACTTGAGATTGTGGATATACTAGTTGATTCACCTAGCGTTGAAGCCATTGTGGAAAGTGAAAGTACATTGTCTTATGGAAGTCATGAAGACCAACTTGTGTGTGAAAATGATGATGTTGAACATGTTGGCCGAATGACTAAGGATGGCCCTTTAGTTGTTTTTGTTATTGACCATGATAGTATAGAGGGGACATTGGATCGTTATTGTAGTAGTATTGGGGTAAGGAAGTGTATTCCCAACCCGTGCCCATGGAAACTCTACCCATTTGTTTCTGGTGATTATTTGAAGTGTGGTGATGAGGATGTCTTTTGGAATGACTTGAATGTACATGGAGTGTATGGCTTTCCTCTTTCGGCTTTCAAGTCTAATTGTTGTTCCAAGAAGAGTCTATGTTTTCCACTTGATAAGCGACACTTGTTCTTTGTTTCTTATCACACTTATATAGATAAACTAGTTGATTCTCCCTTGGTAGGGTATTCGGGTAAGAGGGATGTTTGGGTATATGTGAAGTTTGATCCACCTTGGCAAGATGCTATGATTGATTACACTAATCCTAACCCTCATACCTTGAGGAAATTTTGTTTGCTTATCCTTCCTATTGCTTTGCAAGGTTCGAATTTGAGGACGAATCCTTTCTAAGAAAGGGAGGATGATACGGGTACGATCATGATCGGGGTCCAATGTATCAAGACTCGAGCTCGGGGGGCTGCCCATCCAAGGAACAATATTTGAAGTGTAGAGAACAAGTACCATAAGCTCCAAAACTGTTTCACTATTCATCCGCGTTCACGGTTCGTCCGCCCTTTGCAAGGGGTTTTTAGTCATTTGTAATAAGTTAACCTAGGTATAAATAGAACCTCATTTGGTAATTTTTGGGAGATTTTTGGAGAATATATTTTGTAGCCACTTTGAGAGTTTTTAGCAAGGTGGAATCCTTGGACAAGGTAGAATCCTTGTGTTGATCATTTGCTTAGAAACGGAGATTGCTTGGGAATTCTTATTCCCTTGAGGTCACGTAAGAGATATGTTTAGGTTGTATGTGATATTAAAGGTCCAAAAGTGGAATAAGCTTTTGGGTTGATAATATTATACCATCCCTTTGTCTATCTATCTATCTATCTTTACTTTCTTGTAATCGTTTGTCTATATCTATGTAATCCATTTGTGTTCTTATCTTGTAATCATGTGTTGTTGTTATTGCATCTTATTCATCAAGTGTTGTTGTTGTTTTAGTGTGTTTTACTCTTGATATCACTTCCCTTCTTATCCTTCTTGCGAATCCGAGAGAGGTCATCAAAAGGGTCCATAGTTCTTGAATTAGTGGACTATTTTGGTGTTTGTGTTGTTGTGTTCTTGGGGAGTTTGATATCAGTATAACTTGTTTTAATCCTAAAAAAATAAAACCTACGAATCCACCAAGACATTTTTTCTTTTTCTTCTACTCCTAAATTTCTCTTCATCCGTGAAAACAATATGAAATTAACAATTTATCTTAAACATTGCTACTAATACTAAATTACCAACCCAAAAAATTCATTCCTTTTGAACTTAAATAAACTACAATTTTTTTTTAAAAAATAAAAACTCCATCAAGTAATCGGAGAGAGTGGCAGCAGTGGTGAAGCAGTGGGTCCGTTGGGAGATCGGATGTCGAATTCCGATGGTTTTCGCCAGAATAACGCGAGCTAATTAAAATTTGGCCAGATCTGGCCATCCCGTCATGCAGCAAGGGTGGGAGAACGGAAAAGGGGGCGGCGCGGCGGCGGAGTGCGCCGACAGATTTGAAAAAGGGGTCGCCGTATCTCAGTGCTTTGACGGTAGCGGTGGTCTACCTTTTGACTGTAAAGGGAGAAGGAAAAGGGGCTGGTGGTGCTTTTTTTGCCATCCCTTTTCCGGCGAATTTTCGTCGTTTTTCAGCAAAGGGGAAGGTCGCCGAATTAATAACGTGATAAGCCTGTTTGGTTGCCAATAAAAATAATGATTCTGGCGAAAACATTGCTGGAAAAACAAACCCCTCCCTTATTCTATTTACTCTACTTTCTTTTTCAATTTTACTTTTTTTTTACTGATTTTTCATCATTTGTTGTACTGTATGTGCAAGTGAAAAAAGAGGAATGTCTATATATGTGTTCCAGTGTGTGGTCTGTTTGCTGATATATACGAAAAAGTGTGGGTGTGCATTTGTGTTTATATCAGTGAGTACATGCATATATTAGTGTATATTGCTATATCCGTTTCTCCTACTGCACTTTAATTGAACTAATATATAACCACTCAACAGATTAATACCATAACATGTGATAATAGAAGGTTCACAAAATCAAAGGTCAAAGGCATCGATAGACACTCAAACTTGTTGCCAAAATTCACTTAGACACCTAAACTAAGGCCTGTTCCTATCAGGCCCTAAACCCCCACATTTTGTTCCAATTGGACATTTTTTTCTCTATCAGCTAAACGTTAAAGTGTGTGTTACTCACACACACTGACATGGATAAATTAACAAATTAAAAGGTGACACATGACATTAAAATCCAAAAATAATTTAGATTTTTTAATCACTAATTAAATTATAATATCTTTAAAAAGCAAATCCCTTTCCCCCACCCCCTTCTTCTTCTTCTCCAGCCATCCCCCCCTTCATCTTCTTCTCCAGTCACCCCCACCCCTCCCCTCTCCCCCGCCTTCATCTTCTTCTTCAGCCATCCTTATTCTCTATTCACTTTCTCCTTTAACAAAGTTATCATCTTCCTTAGAAGCAAATGAAATAAGAACCTCGAAACTTCAAGTTCTTTAACAAGAACCTCGAACAAAAACAAGCAAATGGAACAAGTTTCTTTTAACATGAAACTTTAACAACCTGGAAACAATTTCATTCCGAAAGAAGCATTCTCCCAAAGTTACAAACTTTATTTCCAAATCCAATCATACACCACACAAACACCAGAAAAAAACACATAAACAACGTAAAACTTCAAGAAACTCCTAACAATTCAATGGAATTAAAAAATTAATTTTTGAAAAGGGAATTAACATAAAGTTGAAAATTGATCACCTGAGAAATTGATTTTTGAAAAGGAAATTAAAGCAATGTTCCATTGATTTAAGTTTAAGAAAACAAAAGAGAGAGGAAGAAGATGAAAAAGGGGTATCGGGTAGGGGGGAGAGAGGGAATGGTTGAGTTTTTTTTTGACAATTTTTTTTTCTTTATTAACAATTTTTGGGCTCCATTGATTTAAGTTTAAGAAAAAAAAAAGAGGAAGAAAACATCCTTTTATATGAAAACAACATTCCATCTCTGTTTCAAACAAAGAAAAATTGTGAGTTTTAAGAACATGTGGTGGTTGGTTTGTGGCATTCGACTTTTGAAATGATTGCTCTTGTATTTGTCATGCTCTAACTCCTTTTCAAATCCATGATAAATATTTGTAGACTTCTCATACTTCTGAACCCAAATTCTGACTATTGAGACTCTCAACTCAAAACATATTTCTCTTGTATGATGCCTCTGGATTTAACTTTCAATATACCTTTTATCTTTCCATAAGTCCAAAATTGTCAGATCATAATCATTCTGAATGTCTTAATTTACTTTGAAACATGGTCCTTATGCATCGATCCTTTGTCTTGATTTTTGTACTATTAAAGAAGTTGCTATCAAGTTTGGAGTCTTTTCTCACTTGGCTTGATGTGAATTTGACTAAAAAATAAACAAAATATGACAATAATTTTTGTTTGACGACAAGGACACAAAAACTTAAAAATCAAGATAAAACAAAAAGAAAAGGAAAAGACAAAGGCATCTCTTTTTTAAAACAAAAAGGAAAACTTATCTGGGTATGGAAGAAAATTCCAATGATTATGACATGTATTTTGAATTACACAACCAGATCTAATCACCAATCATTATTAACTTTTGCCTACTTATTGAGTTTGAAATTAAGCAAATCTTGAACTTGTTCCTTTTGGATAACAATCCTCTTTCGGCTAGTAGCACCTCAATGGGTTTTTGCCAACGAGCCTATCTCATTTTCATTTCTTTCTCAGCTCACAGTTGCCTTATGGTGCCCAAAATGGTTTTCACCAATAAAACTCTCATTTTTATTTTTTTAAAGAAAAATAACACTCAAAATATGAAATATCATGCACTTATAAGATGTTAAGCCTTAACATTCTCAAAGATTGATCTGAAGGTCATTCTTTGGTTATAACTCAATTTTTGGAAAGGGTTAGAAAGAAAGGAGGGCATGAGACTCAAAAATTTACATAATATTGGGTGAAACACACAACTTTTGAAATAGACTCTTTAAGGAAATAAATTTTTGCCTCAGTTTTATTTCATTCTTTGTAACTTGAATTTTCTTTTGGTTGGACCGAACCCCAGAGTAGAATTGTCTACGTATCTTGTCATAGTAAGAATCAGGTCAAATGTAGTTCAGGAAAGTCATTCTTTTGCTTTATTTGATTTCTTTTTTCTTTCTTTCCTTTTTATTCATCATCATTATTTTTTTTTAATTTTTTTTAAACTTTTGACTTTAATTGATTCCAAAAGAGGGGTACGAAAGAAAGATAAAATCTCAAAGGGGGTAAGCAAAGGTTGATATATTATTTAGATAGTAGAACAAAATGCCTTCATCGTTTCAATCTTTTAAAATACAAGTACAAAACATACATAACATAATTGTACATGAATACCATACATAATATCTCTTAACTGCGTCAATATTGATCGGTATTTCTTTCATTTTGCCTTCTACATCAGTCAAATATAATGCACCATGAGGTAACTCCTTCTTTACCATGAATGGTCCTTGCCAATTAGGAGAAAACTTGCCTTTGGCTTCAATCTGATGGGGATGGATGCATCTTAGTACTAACTGACCGACTTCAAATTGTCTAGGATGCACCTTTCTGTTATTGGCTCGAGCCATTCTCTTTTGGTACAGTTGGCCATGGCATACCGATGCTAGCCTTTATAATCAATCAAACTTAATTACTCCAATTGGGTTTTAATCCACTAATCATCATCAATTTTGTCTTCCACAACAACTCGAAGAGATGGAATCTCAATTTTTGCAGGTATAACCACTTTGGTTCCATACACAAGTGAGTAAGGAGTTGCACTTATTGAAGTCCGAACTGTAGTACGATAACCCAATAAAGCAAAAGACAACTTTTCATGTCATTGTCGGGATCCTTGCATCATTTTGTAGAGTATTTTCTTTAGGTTCTTGTTGGCAGCTTCCACAGCCCCATTCGCCTTCAGGCGATAAGAAGTTGAATTTCGATGCATAATATTAAATTGCTGACATACTTCCTACATCAAGTGACTGTTGAGATTTGCAGGATTATCCATGACAATTATCTTTGGAATGTCAAACCGACAAATGATGTTGGAGTGAACAAAATCAACCACCACTCTCTTAGTCACTGACTTGAAAGTCATTGCTTCCACCCACTTTGTGAAATAATCAATGTCTACCAAGATAAACCTATGTCCATTCGAGGCCTTTGTTTCAATTGGTCTAATTTTGTCCATTCCCCAAGCCACAAAAGGCCATGGAGCAGTCATTGTATGCAACTCAGATGAAAGGGAATGTATCAAGTCCCCGTGTACCTAGCATTCATGACATTTATGAATGAAACAGATGGAATTCCGCTCCATGGTGAGCCAATAATAACCTGCTCGAAGTATTTTCTTTGCCAAAACATACCTGTTCATATGTGGTGCGCAGATCCCAGAATGTACTTCCATCATGATATTTGAAGCTTTCATAGAATCTACACACCTCGAAAGTCTCAAATCTAGAGTCCTCTTATACAAGATTAGCCCACTCAAGAAGAACAAGCCAATCGTCAAATGGATCTCTTTTGGTTACCATCAGTATGTATTTGATATTTTTCAATTTGAATATATTCTTTGGTATCATGGAACCAAGGCTCCCCATCAAGTTCTTCCTCAACCATGTTGCAACATGCATGTTGATTATGAATCTGTACATGCAATGGATCGATATAAGTCTTGTCGAGATGTTAGAGCATCGAAGATAAAGTCGCCAAAGCATCAATAATCTTATTATGAGCTCTGGGAATATGTTTGAACTTTACTGATACAAATCATTGATAAAGATCTTGCAAACAACCTCAATACAGTATAAGATTATAGTCACGAGTCTCTCAATCTCCTTGGATCTGGTGGACCAGTAAGTCTGAATCTCCTAACATCAACAGTTCTAGGATTCCCATGTCAATGACTAGTCCCAAACCCAGAATACATACTTCGTATTCTGTTATATGATTTGTGTAGTAGAATTAAAGTTGGGCTGTTACAGGATAGTATTGCCCTAATTCAGAAATAAGAACTACTCCTATCCCTACTCCTTTTACATTAGCGGCTCTATCAAAGAACAACTTTCAACCTAAGTAGCAATCATCAGAAATAACCTCATCAACACATAATATCTCTTTATCCAAAAAATAACTATTTAATGTCTCATATTCTTCATCAATAGGATTTTCAGCCAAATGATCCGCTAAAGCTTGAGCTTTCATTGCATTCGTGTCACATAGACAATATCAAACTCTGTGAGTAGAATCTACCATTTTGTGAGTCTACCTGTGGACATAGACTTCTGAAAAATATACTTTAAGGGATCTATATGGGAAATTAGGTAAGTAGTGTAAGATGAAAGGTAATGCTTCAAATTTTGTACCATCCAAGTTAAGGTGCAACATGTCTTTTCAAGAAGAGTTCATAAGTGGTAAACTTTTTGCTAAGGTAGTAGATGACCTATTCTTTCCTGCCTGTGACATTATGTTGACCCAATACACAACCAAAAGAATTTTCTAAAACAGACATATACAATATCAAGGGTCTGTCTGTCTCTGGAGGAACCAAAATAGGCGGATTTGACAAGTACCTCTTAGTTCTGTCAAATACCTCTTGATATTCTTCAGTCAATTCAAATTTAGTATTCTTCTTCAGCAACTTAAATATTGGCTCACAGGTTTTTGTAAGTTGGGGAATAAATCTACTGATATAATTCAACCTTCCACGTAAGCTTATCACCTCCGTTTTATTCTTTGGTGGAGGAAAATCTTGAATAGCTTTTATTTTTGAAGGATCTAACTCAATTCCACGTCGACTGACAATAAACCCCAAGAGTTTTCCCAACAGGACTCCAAATACACATTTTGCTGGGTTAATTTTGAGATCGTATCTTCGAAGTCTTTCAAAGAATTTCCTCAGATCTTTGACATAGTCCGACTACTCTCTTGATTTAATGATCACGTCGTCTACATAAACTTCAATCTCTTTGTGCATCATGAAACATTGTGGCCATTGCCCTCATGTAAGTTGCCCCAATATTCTTTTGACTGAATGGAATAACTCGATAATAATATGTCCCCCATGATGTGATAAATGATGTCTTTTCCACATCTTATGGATCCATAATGATCTGGTGATACCCCGCATAACAATCCACAAAAGATGCAAGATAGTTTTTGGCACAATTGTCTAACAAAATATGGTTATTAAGAAGTGGAAAATCATATTTCTGACTTGCTTTATTTAGATCATGATAATCAACGCACATTCGAACTTTACTATTCTTCTTTGGAACAGGCATAATATTTGCCAACCAAGTAGGATATTAGGCCACTCGAATGACTTTAGCCTCAAGTTGCTTCATGATTTCCTCTTTGATTTTTACACCCATGTCGATTTTAAGCTTCCTTAACTTTTGCTTGATAGGAGGGAAATCTTAATCAATTGACAACTTATGAACTACCAAATTAGTGCTTAAATCGCGCATATCATCTTGAGACCACGCAAAGATATCCTTGTACTCAAGAAAAGCTTCAATTATAGCTTTATTTTGTTGTGGTTAAGCATGTACACTTATCTTAGTATCCCTAATATTTTCATGATCTCCTAAATTGATCGCCTCAGTTTCATCCAAATTGGGATTTGACATGTTCTCAAACTGTTTGAAATTTTTGCTTATATCCTTAACTGCTTCCTCCTCATTGTATTCAACTTCTTTTTTCATTATTTTATAATTATATTGAGTTTTAAGATCTGATTGAAAATTCTTCATGCATGTCATATCATTAGAATTGGCATAGAAAGAACTGTATAATAGAAAATAAATATTAGACTCAAAATAAAATAAAGGGAAACTATATTCATTCACAAAAAAGATAGACAAATTTTTTACTTAAAATACCAAGGTAAAGATCTGAATTACAACCCTAGAATTATTCAAATTACGAAAAAACAAACTACCAAGACTTCTTTATAGTAGGGAGAGGAGTGGCCTCCCAATTGTTAAGCTAGACATCAGGGCCGATAAACTGCACATCTATATTACTAGTACCTTCCCCAATTTCAACCATATCAACTTCAATGAACATGTTCTGGAAAAGTCAGATCAATTTTGTATCATCATCATTTAATAACTCTACAACAGGTAACATGGAGGACCCAACAACACTGACTTTGATGAAAGACTCGTAAAGTGGCGGTATCAGTAACCATGACTCTTTCTTACACTTTTTATTCTTCTTTTTATCTTTAGCAGTGGGATCGTATCCCAAACTAAAGATACCAAGGTTCTCATGGAGGTTTACAGGATGGACCCTGCCTTGCAAAAACATCCCTAAACTATTTCCTGGTTTGAAACCATGCTTTAACATTTCATTCACTACCATAACAGATGTTGAGGACAGTTGTGGTCTTGCGATGAGATTCCCCTCGAGGATATGCTCAACAGCCACTACCTCAAAAGCTTGATGAATTAGCACTCTATCTGCAGTATCTTCTTCAATGGAGGAAACATAGTAGTTTTTATACATGGAATAGTCTCCTTCACCATGAATAACTATTTCTTGCATGTCGTGTTCAAATTTAACCATTTGGTGCAATGTTGATGCAACTGCTCCATCCCTATGAAACCATGGCCTACCCAATAACATATTATATGAAGCATCAATATTCAACACTTGGAAATCCATGGAAAAATCCACAGGATCGATTGTCAATATGAGCTCTATTTCACCAATGGCATCCGTGTTTGCTCTTTAAAACCTTTGATGCATACATTATTAGGTCTGATCCTTTTCACGTTAACATTCAACTTTTGCAAAGTTGACATAGGAAAAATGTCTGCACCTGATCCTCCATCAATCAACACTCGAGTGACATAGGAATGCTCATATTTCACGATAATATAAAAACCTCAATTATGTTCTGTACCTTCTACAAGAAATTCATCATCTGAGAAAGTGATCCTATTTACCTCCAAGGATCCTTCCAACAACTTTTTCCACTTGAGATCTTTTGAGTGAATCAATAAAGATAACAGAGAAATTTGTGTTGGTGTCTTCCTCAATTGTTCTACAACAGAATATTCTGGTAACTTCATCTTCTTCAAGAATTCTTCAGCCTCTTCTTCAGTAACTGACTTTTTAACTGTCATTCATTTTTCATTGCTTTGTTTATTCTTTCTTAACTCCACTGGGGCATAACTCCTCCCATAGCGGGTTAATCCCCCTACTTTATTTACCTTTTTAATCACTTTCTTCCCTTTGTGCATCACCACAATGCAATAGTAGTTCCAGGAGACCGCCTTGGTATTAACCATAGGCAGTTGTGACACTGGTATAATAATAATGGGAATTATGGGAGATCCTTTTATTATTAAGAGAGGCTTAGTGGATCTTTCAGGAACAATGAGCTTTGGTTTTACTTGACCTGGCCCAACACTTTCTAGAATATTTTTCTCCATGACCAAGGAAACATTTGATGATTCAAATTTTGTTATCACCTTCTCCACTTCTATAGGTTTTTCTTTCGTCAAATCTACAATATTTTCTAATTTTTCCAAATCAGTTTTAATCTTAATAATGGGATTAAAGGAAACCACATGATCTTCACCACTAGGTATCACCTCGAGCATGTTTTTTTCATTATGATCTAGCAATGGATTTTGATTGATATTTGAAGCGTCTATACTTTGCACCATGATTTTTTGTGTGTCAATCAGCTTATGAATGGCTCTTTTTAGATACTAACACTTCTCTGTGTCGTGCCTTAGGGCATCAGAACAGTATGCACATCTTCTGGAATAATATAATTTTTTTGATGGAGGATTCGGGATCCTTCTCGCGATTGGGCTTAAAACATTCATGTCCCTCAATCTTTGAAACAAGATCGCATAAGATATTCCAATGGGAGTGAAATTATCTTTGCCCATGTTAGCCATCTTAAATTCTGCTCTAGGCTGGAAAGTAGATTTAGAGGGACCTTGTTGAACTTGTGGGATTGAAGGACAATTTTGGATGGCTGGTGCACGCCATTGTGGGTAAGAAAGAGCCCGAGCATATGATTGTGTATTGTAAATAGGATATTGGAAGGACGAAATGGAATATAATGGATTTTGTAGAGGAATATAGTGTCGTGGATGATTATATGGGTCTTGGACAAAGTTTTGAGATTGAGATTGTGCGTAGGGTTGACGCGCACCTCTTCAATTTTGTTAGGGACCTAGCATAACAGTAGCTACATCCTTTTTTCTTTTCTTTCCACTGAAACTTCCTGAACCACTTTGAATTGCCTGTGTTGTTGCTTCAAAGCGGCCTGGCTAATAATCTTTTTGGACTTAATTCCATTCTTTACCATCTCTGTAACTTTAATAACTTCAGCAAATGTGCTGCCAATAGTAGAAATCAAATGATGGAAATAATCAGGTTCTTGTGCCTTTAGAAAGATATCAATCATTTTAGACTCTTTTATCGATGATCTGACTGTTGCAACCTATTCTCTTCATCTGACAGCATATTCTCAAAAACTTTCAGTTGTCTTTTTTCTCATGTTAGTAAGTGTGGTGCGCTCTGGCACTATCTTGACATTATATTAAAATTATTGAAAAAAATTTGGAGCCATGTCATCCCACACATGCCAACGGGAAATGTTTAGGTCAATAAACCATTCAGAAGCTATTCCTACTAGGCTTTCTCCAAAGTAAGCCATGAACAATTCTTCTTTTCCTTCTGCTCCACTTAATTAATTGTAGAACTTTTCCATGACCTTCTTATTTGTCAAACATTGGCATTTTGAACCCCAGTGGAAAATGGACATCAGGAAACATATATAAATCCTTGCATATTTCTCATACTCTGCTCCACGCTTCTTACTTTCCTAGCCATCACCTCTTGTTCCTTATTCTTAACAATCTTCTCAATCACAATAGAAGAATCTTGTTGATGAGCATGATAATGTGGATTTTGCGGTTTGAAAGTCATTTCAAGAGGATACAACAGATCATGACTTGGTTCCTCTATATTCTTCTATACTATCGATTGAAGACCGATAATAGCTGGTGCTACAAAAGTGAAAAATGGATTATTTGTGATAGACAAATTTGATGGGCACATAGTAGAGGTACCTGCATGTAATGCCCCAGATTCTGAACCCCAGATGCTACACGATGCTTGTGACCCCGAAGGACCACAAGCTAACCCATAACTGATATCTGTACCTGAGCACTGAATAATATACTGTAAAATTGCTAAAAACTGGCAGAAACTTGCCATAAGATTCAATACTTAAATAAAACTGAATAAAGTATAATAATACCAAAACTAAAATAACTATCTGAAAATACTCTAGTCTGAAAAAAGCCTCTAAACTGTCTGAATAAGGATTTGATGGGGCAGTCCCCCAACTAACTCCATCTACTGAAATGCTAAATCTAATGCAATGATAAAATAAGGAACATCCTCGAATGATGAGGTCTCATTGCTAAGTCTACTGCTGCTGGACGAACCTAAACTGCTAAGGGTGTTCTGGCTCCCGTGCTTCTGAACCTATGGTAAAGACACCATAGCGCAAGAGAAAAGTATGCGTCATTATGTGGGAATGTATTAGTATGCTAGATGAGGTAAGACTGAATGCAAGGGTTCATATGCATGAACAATACTGACTGAATAACATGAGACTACTAAATGAGGATACATGCATGAGTGCATAAACTATAACTAAAATCGTAGTAACACCGAATACTGAATTCTAATAACTAAATTTCTAATGTCTGTGTCTACTAATACTATTATTTGATTGACTGAAGCTGAGATCAGTCCTATCTAGTGGGTGATCTATGAATATACTGATGATGAAAATAATTTACTAAATCTGAGATTAGTCCTATGTAGCGGGTGATATCTGAATCTACTAATAATGAAGATGATTGATTAAGCCTGAGATCAGTCCTATCTAGCAGGTGATCTCTAAATCTATTGATAATGTAAATGATTGACTGAATCTAAGATCAGTCCTATCTAGCGGGTGATCTTTGGATATATGGAACTATCTAAGTTCTTTACTGATCTGAGTGACTGTATCTGACAGTCCTGATTTCTGTAATACTGATCTGAGTTCTATTCAGAAGATTGAGACTGAAACTGAGACTATGGGAAGTAGTCATCTAACTGACATGCCCTGAATCTGAACTAGTGGGGTCCAACCTATAACCCCAGCTAGAAGGGTGTTAGTACCATGCCACGGGTAAAGACAATTTCTATGGGGTCAGTCCTAATCTAGCGGGTGACCCCTAAGATCAGTCCTGTACTAGCGGGTGATCCCTGAGTATGCCAGTCCTATCTAACGGGTGACATCTCATAACCTACACTGGCTACGTAGTTTTGGAACTTAGGAATTACTTCTAGGGATTTCAGTCCTATCTAACGGGTGAGCCCCCATCCCTAGGCTCGCTTGGTGCTGAGTCCTACTCCCAACTGGATGATACTGAACTTTCCTACTCCATACTAGGCTTGACTGAGCTGTTACTGATTGCACTGCTTAACTAAACTAAACTAAGTTCACTTGGTTCTGTTGACTGACGGAATACTACATAGTTTTGAATTGATTACTAAACTAAAGCTGGAATACTACTGATACTGAGATTTCCTAAGTTCTGTAACTGTCTGAGTTCTACTGTGATCTGTAACTGACTAGAGTACTACTAATCATGGCATGACTGACATTATCATAAACTTGACACTGGCTCTAGACAAGCAGCTAATCGGATATGAATATTCCCAAGACTCGATAACATAAATAATACAAGACAGGATAACTCGTACATAAGATAGAAATAGGCTATCATTCACAACACAATCAACGAGGCATCTCTCCATGCACTTGGAAATCATAGCCATGTAATCATATAGGGAGGCATGCTATTGTCTCATAACTCATTCAATAAGGAATACATATGAATAGGAAGGCATGTAACATATCATAATTCATTCACTAAGACCTTTCAACATACACTTGGCATGCATGAACTTATACATAATTGGGGTTTCTTGTCAACATGCTATAATGACCCTATTTCCTTCACACAAGCATTTTATCAAACATATGGGGAGCATACTTTGGTTATACAATATTTAATACACCTAATTAACATCGTTACATCAATAAACACGCATCTTGTAGGGTTTATTATGAATACCATGAAATTCACCATATACTAGGACCAAAGTTTGGGACTTTGTAACCAAAACATGAATTAAAACTCAACATCATAAACTTCAATCTCAATTTACATAAATCATGAAAACTCATAAATAACAATCTTTATAATTTAAAAAGGGATTCTTGAATTTCTTGGATGGAAGGAACTCAAGAATCAACATCTAACATACCTGGAAATCTAGATTCTTGAAGTACTTAAAGACTCTTGGAGGGATTCTTAAGATTGCTTTTGAAACTTGGGGGCTAGGGTTTTCTATCTTTGAGAGAGAATGCCCTTGTTCTTAAGGATTAGTGAAAATAAATGATCAATTTTGGCTATTAAGGGTTTAAATCCCGTGTATAGATTGATTGGGGCTTTAGAAAAATTACTAAATGGTCACTGAAATTAAATAACGAAATCTGAAAATCCCAATTTTTCACGTTAGCGCGATGCGGTGGAAATCGCATTGGTGCACTGAAATTTGACAATTCTGAAATCAAGCCTTGGCACAACGTGCCATAATCGCAGAGGCTTACTAGATTTTGACAATTACCATTTTGGCTGGCTCCACGGTGCGCTAAAGTACCAGGTGGTACACTGTCTTACTAAAATAGCTCTTAACTCTTCGCCCGAGTGTTGAATTTGGGCCAATTTGGTATCGATGGAAAGATTATTCAATTTACCATATGATAAAAAGTCAAAATATTAAAAATAACACAAGGAATAAAAAGGTATTCATCTAAGAAGCAAGATCTTTGATGTTCTAGAGACGAATTGAAGCTAGGTAGAAGTATAGGGTATTACACTGCAGTGCCAGACATATTAGCATACGAGCCAAATCTAGGTGGGTAAAATAGATCGCCAGTTTGAGCATGTGTAGGACTTGGATCATTCATATTCACAAGTCCAGGGATTAAAGAAGACGAGGCTTGTCCATTCGACCAAGCTTGGTACATCTCTGCTATCTGTTATTTCAATAACTTATTTTCTTCCATTGATGCTAATTCTTGCAAAATCAACTGATTTTTCTCTTCCTCACTGTCAGACCCTACACCCTCTTTGCGGGTCATCTTTCACTTTTCTTTGAATCTGGTATTGTACGAATGTGATGCCAATTTAAACCACAAACCAAACACCAATTACTTTATCTATTCTGTGACCAAGTAGAAAACGGGTGAGTGTTACATATTTAACATATTATAATGCCATGTTGTATGTTGTGCTTCTATATGCATTGTCCAACCTATCATGGAAGGATTTGTGTTTCATCTCAGCTTTTATAGTTGCACTTTTCAAAAAATTATGATCGAACCCTTTGGAGGTTGCCTACGTATCATGCCAGGAAATGAATCAGATCTTGCATAGTTCGGAAAAAAACTTAACAAAAAACAACTCTCCTTTTTTTAATGAAAATAAAGAAAGTGAAGTAAAATTTATATAATATATATGGAAATAAACAGTCAACTTCATTACATTCCATAATTTTAAAATACAAATACTACAAAATAAATGACCCAACTCTTAAGATAAAACCTACTAACTAACATCTGACAAATAAAACTAAACTTAAACAAATATGATTAGCTAAAAGACATAACATTTGAACAAGAAGTTTTTAAACTGAAACTAAAAAAAACTATGACAAAGAAAACAACCATCCATTCATACAACTAAACCCCAATGTCTCAAAGTTGTCAACTAATTCTTGTAGCTTCAACATGCTCAATCAAGGAGATTTCGACTTAATATAAACTCCCAAGCCCAAGTATACATCCTCTAATGAGGTGGTAAGACACTGGGTGAAAGCTGGTAATTGTGCCAAAAATCCTTTATAATTCAACTGCTGGTAGTCTAAACCCATTCTGGCGGTATCCTGCGCTATACGATGGACCTTCCCTCGAAGGAACTGAAGGACTAATCCCATTCTTAGGTCTGTCAATCACGGGAATCAATCATCTCTCTTGCATATTGTTCACGAGCAGAAGCAACCTCCAGCTGTTCTCGTAATATCCCTCTTTCACGTATCCACTGAGATCTCTCTCAGTCAAATTCTTCTTGCATGTTCTTTTTAACTTCTTGCAACTATTGTTGGTGAGATGCGGCAAATTCTATAATATGTGACCCCCTAGTTGTAGCCAATTTGATTTGTCCCCAAAGTGCGACCTCTATATCTACTGACTTAGTTTTCTTTTCAGCAAATTGCTTTTGTTGTTCTTCTATTTTCCCTGACATGCTCCAATTATACTCTCAAAGCTTGGTTGGCAGCATGATGTTCTCGCATGGCTCTCTCGATCCCTATCCTGATTGCAGCTTCTTGATTTATGAGTCCCTTGACCAATCTTTTCGGTCTAACTGATGGACTTGGCTATTTTTCAAACCATTCATGGTAGTCTGGATGTACTTCGTCCTTCTCACACTCTATGACCATTGTTTCAATTCCCATAAGACGACAACCATCCCAAATCTGCAGGGCCAATCCCTTCGAAAGTGGACTCTCTGGTTTGACCTCAGATACAAACTCAGTCATATTTTCTGTTATAGGAATTACTTGACGTCTGCCTAGTTGATGTAGGACCCACAATGGAACATAAGGTTGATCACATCTAATACCCGTCAACAATAAGAAAGGACGAAAAGTAGAACTATATATGACCTGCCTCCAAGGGAACC
Organism: Capsicum annuum; assembly: GCF_002878395.1. NCBI lineage: Eukaryota > Viridiplantae > Streptophyta > Magnoliopsida > Solanales > Solanaceae > Capsicum > Capsicum annuum. Next base: position 211,639,640 of record NC_061120.1, read on the forward strand.
AAGGGAGATTCCAAGTGATCTTATCCACTGTCAGTGACTGGAAAAGCTTATTCCATGCATTAATTCCTTCTGGACATTTATAATTCTCTAACCTCTCTTCGTAATTTTAACGCAATTGAATCATTCAGGAACAAACCTTGCCACTTTAGGACATTAGTAAAGATGCTCCACAATCCACATCTGCAGCAATATGTACATCCTTCGAAAAAACCTTTTCCCTTTTGACAAACGGTTAGAGCACGATAAATATTAGCTAAGATCATTGGTACCATGGTGTAATCCTTCTTAATCAGTATATGTACCACTCCAGCTAAACAAATATTAATTTTATCTCTCTCATCTTGAAGACCATAGTTTCTATAAAGGCTACCATGAATGCAAATCGTCTATGAACTTTTCAAGCCTCAAAACTTACCTTGTTACAAAGTTATTTACCGAACTTCTCAAACCCCTCCTGCCTTCCATATCTTTATACAAAAACTGTAAGGAGACCCAATTTTTTTTCATTGATTCTTCTTTTGAGTTTCATATGTTCATGTGCAAATCTGTTTATCGAGATGAGTCTTAGGGCTATAAGTTTTTTCGATGCATATCCCCATATCCAACATAGGCTGCTACCTGTTCTAAAGTCGGGGTCAACTCAAAATTTGAAAAGCGAAATATATTGTTCCTCGAGTCCCAGAAAGTAAGCAATGCATCAAGCACCTCCCTTCTAGGGTTGATTGTCATGATACTTGTCAAAAAAAATCAAATACGTATGTATTTCATCATAATCGAATGTATCCATTTTGTTCCACCATAACTAAAGCTACAAAGGCGTGTAATCCACAACCTGAAGCGGTCCACTCCCATCCCTCTTTCTCTTTTGACACTTTCCACAAACTAGAGGAGATATATTATATCTATGGATAGGGAGACAATATTAGGAGATGTCTAGACTTAGGCAGAACTTAATTCATTAATTTTGACTTTTTAAACTTTACTCGTTAATGTGACCAATAAATTGGACTTAGATGCAAATAATTTTATTTAAAAATAAAAATTGAGAAAAACATACATGAACATTTTTATTCTTTTTGTCTAAAAGAGAGCACTTATTTACACCAACTCTATCAAAAAATTTACAACAATAGACCTCTAGACAATTTTGACCATGTGTTTGGAGAAAATGCCCCCTAAGTAAACTTAAAAGACAAAAATAAAATAAAATAAAATGACTTAGAAATAAAGAAAGAAAATGATTGTTTTATGTATGAAGTTGTATAACAATTTCAGCCTCACGACCCCTAAAGGTTCATGACTGTTAAGATATATGCTAACATATTTTATTACTACATAAAAACTCAGTTCACGACCCCTAAAAGTTCAGACTATTAGGATTTGTATTAAAATTAATTTTGAGGATAAAAAGAAAAATGATATAAAGATAATAATACTCATGAAAATAATCATCTTTTTAATTTTATTATTTTTAATATTTTTTTTTCAAAATTATCCTTCAATAAATTTATGAATAAATATATTTTTAATAATACAGGGTCGTATTCCGGGTAGGATTTCCTACGTATCTCACTAAAAAGTGAGAATCACACCCTCATAATTCATAAAGATCATAAAACTATGTTACTATATTTTTAAAAATTTTTCCTTTCTTTTAAAAATAAAATTTTTCTTTGAAAAATGATTCGCTAGATTTGAAGATAATATAATCTCTTGCATTTCAAAGTTGCCTAAAAGCCGATCAACAATCAAATGGCCTTCCAAACAAATGTCAAAGAGCACGTAGAATGCACATGTAGGTCATTATAAAAAGGACACCTGTCCTAGACAGATCCGACCCTTGTGCCGAGTCCCGCTAAGTCAAATGCATATAATGCAAATAAGGCGAAACCTAATAGGGATAACCAGCTTATGAGTTTTCAGTTCTTCTAAGTTTAGCCTAATAGGGATAGATGTCTAAATTGGCTTACCCGAGCAGACACTCGAGTCGGGGAGGGACAACTTGTTCGGTATCATTGCTACTCTGCCTTCGTTGTCGATCTGAACCCCGCCTAACATGTGTGACTATAATCCTTCACCAGGTGCCTTGACACTCCGACTATCTCACAAACAAAGTAGGATGCATACCCTGCATCCCTTCTATCTTATTTTAGAGACTCAAAGGGGGTGCGCAAGAGAAGATAATTTAACAATATCAAATCAGTAAATGAGTGACAAGTAGCACAAAAGGCCAATAAACACAATATCAAAAATAATTAAAGCAAGTAAAAGTTAATATTAAAAGATCAAATTCTGATATTTCCAACGGAGTCACCAAAGATATCACACCACTTTTTCGCTCGAAGGATCCGAGTCGAAGGATTTTCCAAATAAAGTGACAATTTTAAATAGAGATTAATTTAATTTATAGAGTCTCCACTTGAAATTGAGTTATGGTGTTCCAAGTCACCTTTTGAATCCCTAATCAAAAGAAAATGACTCTTTATTTTTTGGTGTACGAAAATAGTAGACCGGGTAAGAAATTTTATTGATTGAGGGGAAGGTGTAAGGCACTCCTCGAGTTCCGTGATTCTAGCATGATCACTTTTATAGACTTATCTTGACTTAAGCTATTTTTGATAAATTATGTTTAAAAGCCTAAATTCGCTCATTTTTATTATACCAAAAATAGCTATCTATGTCTTAAATAAATCGGAGAAAATTAATTTTAAAAGCTATTTGGGAAGGTGCATTATTGTATCCTTAAATTTTTAATGCCTCAGAAAGATACGTGCGCTGCATTCTTAATTGAGACAAATATTTTAAACGTGTCTAAAATTTGTCTAGTGTTAAAGACATTAATTAATCTCTTGTAAATTCTTAACAATTTTTATCTATTAATTTTTGCTCTCATTTTTATCCCACCTAATTTTTTTATACTCAATCAATATAATAAAACTACAATAAGAAAATCTATTAAATCATAGGGTTTAATCATATTACAATCTAACTCATCGTAAACGAGAAAACAGTCAAATAAATTAGTACATTCTATAATTTAAATAAAATTAAATAAACAGTATACAAACCCACCAGAGAAAACAAGAGTTGTATTATCCAAAACATCTCCAAGAACAATTAACAAAATCTGCTTTCTTTCGATTTCCTAAACAAAATACCCCTATATTTACTGTTAAAAAACCTGGAGAGAATGATGGTTATGATTTTCAATGTTTCACCCAAAAGTCAAAACAAGACACAATCAACTTTTCCTATTTCTTAATTGATTAAAATAAGATTTTATATTTACTTTTTATTATATATTAGTATATCTTGTTTTAATCCTAACAAAACAGAACCTATGAATCCACCAAGACATTTTATCTTTTTCTTCTACTCCTAAATTTCTCTTCATCCGTGAAAACACTATGAAATTAACAATTTATCGTAAACATTGCTACTAATACTAAATTACCAACCCAAAAAATTCATTCCTTTTGCACTTACATAAACAATAATATAAAAACTCCAACAAGTGATCGGAGGGAGTGGCGGCAGTGGTGAAGCGGGAGGGCCGTTGGGAGATCGGATGTCAAACTCCGGTGGGTTTTGCTGGAATAACGCCAGCTAATTAAAATTTGGCCAGATCTGGCCATCCTATGGTGCGGCAAGGGCGAGAGAACGGAAAAGGGGGCGGTCCGACGGTGGAGTGCGCCGGAAGATCTGGAAAAGGGGTCGCCGGATCTCGGCGCTTTGACGGTAGCGGTGGTCTGCCTTTTGGCAGTAAAGGGAGAAGGAAAAGGGGTTGGTGTGCTATTATTTCCATCCGTTTCTGGCAAATTTTTGCCATTTTCCGGCAAAGGGGAAGGTTGCCGGAATAATTACGTGGTGAGGCTGTTTGGTTGCCAAACAAAATGGTGATTCCGGCGAAAACATTGCTGGGAAAATGAACCCCTCCCTTATTCTATTTACTCTACTTTTCATTCTCAATCTTACTTTTTTTGTACTGATTTTCCGTCATTCCGTCATTTTTTTTTTTTTTGAGTTTGGTCCATGCTCCACAAGACTAACGGCTCTCTCTCTCTCTCCCTACCCTCTCTCTCTCTCTTGTCCCGGTCCCCGGCCCTCATCGCCGTCGCCGACCTTCGGTGCCGACCCGACCCGACCTCCGGCCCTGACCTCCGGTCCCCGACGTCGAACCCCGTCGCCGCTCCCCGCTGCCCTCCGTCACCGACCTCCGGTTCCAATACGCTCTCCCCCCCTCCGTTCATACCCCCCCTCTCCGTCCATACCACCCCCTCCGGCGTCGGCGGGATACAACAGTCCCCCCCACCTCGGTCTCCAGCCAACCGCCGCTCGGTCTCCAGCCGCCGATTCGGTCTCCAACAACCGAAGCTCAGTCTCCAGCCGCAGCTCCGCCTGCACCCGCCGCTCGGTCGCCAGCAGCCGCAGCACCCAAGCGACGACCAGTTCCCTCGGTCTCCAGCAGCCGCAACTCCATCTCAGCACCGGAATCCCCCGGAACCCGGTGACTTCTAACCTTTGTTATTTCATTCTTCGTATTATGCTAGTAGTATCCCCTGTACCTTGACTTGCGTTGGATTTGTTGATATTGTCTGTTGTCTATTGTTGCTGTTGCTGTGGTCGTCTCTTGCACTGCTTTGGATTGGGTTATTGGCTTGGGAATCTGTTTTTGGGGCTGTGGGTGTTGAGTTCAGTGGTGTTTGCTCTCTAGTTGAGTTTAGTTTTGTTCCTGGATTATTCCTTTGAATTTGTGTGAGCCTTGTATTTCTTGCTGCTTCTTTGCTACTGTGGCTGTGGGCGGTAATGGTTGGATAGGGTCATGTCCGAGGGGGTTGGGGCTTGGGGCCGTGGTGGGGGCGGGGGATGAGGAAAGGGCAGGAGTGGGAGGGAGGCCAAGGTTTGGCCTTGGGGGGGGGAGGGAGGGGTAGTGGAGGGCGTGTGGATAGTGATGGTAGGCTGAGGGTTGGGTCTTGGAATATAGGAACCCTTCAAGGTAAGTCCATAGAGCTTGTGAAGATTCTTAGGAAGAGAAGGATCAATATTGCGTGTGTTCAAGAGACCAAGTGGGTAGGGTCTAAGGCTATGGAGGTGGATGGTTACAAGCTGTGGTACTCTAGGAGCGAGAGGCGTAGGAATGGAGTTGACATCTTAGTAGATGAAGAGCTTAGAAGTCAGGTAGTTGAGGTGAAGAGGATCAACGATAGGTTGATGACTATTAAGTTGGTTATTCGGGGGTTTACCCTGAACGTGTGTAGTGCATACGCGCCGCAAGTGGGATCGAAAGGGGAGGAGAAGATGCGGTTTTAGGAGGCTTTGGAGGAGGTGGTGAGAGGCGTGCCTAGCTCGGAGAAGATTGTTGTAGCAGGAGATTTCAACGGGCACATCGGGGCGTTACCGGGAGGCTTTGGTGATGTGCATGGTGGTTTTGGTTTTGGGGAGAGAAATGAAGAGGGGGCTACTCTATTGGAGTTTGCGAGGTCCTTTGGGATGGTGGTGGTGAACTCGGGCTTCCCGAAAAAGGACGATCACCTGATCACTTTTCGAAGCGCGATAGCCAGGACCCAGATTGACTTTTTGTTGCTTAGGAAAGGGGATAGGGCGTTGTGTAAGGACTGTAAGGTCATACCGAGTGAGAATCTTTCGACCCAGCATAGGCTCTTGGTTATGGATTTGGGTATAAAGAAGAATAGAAAGAGGAGGAGTAAGGAGTATAGACCTTGAATTAAGTAGGGCGGCTTGACGCCAGTGAATGCATGGGAGATAGGGGAGAAGTTGGCGGGAATGGGGGTGCGGGAGTGTAGGGGGGACGTAGATAGTATGTGGGATAGGGCGGCTAGGTGCATCAAGGAGAATGAAAGTGAGGTGTTGGGTGTTTCTAGGGGCCGGGCCGGGCATCATCGGGGGGATTGATGGTGGAATGAAGAGGTGGAGAAGAAAGTGGGGACCAAGAAAGGGGCATATGCTAAATTGGTTGAGAGTAAGGACGAAGAAGAGAAGTGGGTAAACAGGAAAGAGTACAAGCTAGCTAGGAAGGAGGCTAAGTCAGCAGTCACGGCAGCTAAGACGGCTGCTTTTGAGAGCTTGTATGCGGGTTACAGGGGAAAGGAGGGGAGAAAAAGTTGTTTAGACTCGCTAAGGCTAGGGAGAGGAAGGGTCGTGACCTCGATCAGGTGAGGTGCATTAAGGGGGAGGACGGTAGAGTGTTGGTGGAGGACGGCCACATTAAGAATAGATGGCAGTCGTACTTTCATAGGCTCTTGAATGATGAAGGGGATAGAGCTATTTTGTTAGAGGAACTGGAGCACTCAGAGGAGTGTCGGGATTTTAGCTACTGTAGACATTTTAAGGTAGAAGAGGTTAGAGAGGCTGTTCGCAGGATGCGAAGAGGTAGGGCGACGGGGCCGGACGAGATACCGGTGGAGTTTTGGAAGTTCGTTGGAGAGGATGGTGTAAGGTGGTTGACTGGATTGTTTAATGAAATCTTCAAGACGGCAAATATGCCCGAGGCTTGGAGGTGGAGTACCATGATCCCACTCTATAAGAATAAGGGTGACATCCAGAGTTGCAATAACTATAGGGGGATTAAGTTATTGAGTCACTCTATAAAGATTTGGGAGAGAGTGGTCGAGGTGAGGCTGAGACGGATAGTGTCTATTTCGGAAAACCAGTTTGGATTTATGCCTGGCCGCTCGACGACGGAGACAATTCACCTGGTGCAGAGGTTGGTGGAACAGTATAGGGAAAGGAAGAAGGACCTGCACATGGTGTTTATCGACCTGGAGAAGGCTTACGACAAAGTCCCCAGGGAGGTGCTTTGGAGATGCTTGGAGGTGAGTGGAGTACCGCTGGCATATATCAGAGAAATTAAGGATATGTATGATGTAGCGAAAACTCAGGTGAGGACGGCGGGAGGAGACTCAGAGCATTTTACTGTCTTGACAGGATTGCATCAGGGATCTACTCTTAGTCCCTTTTTGTTTGCGTTGGTGATGGATGTGTTGACGCGGCGTATTCAAGGGGAGGTGCCTTGGTGTATGCTTTTTGCAGACGATGTAGTTCTGATAGATGAGACTCGAGGGGGTGTGAATGACAAATTAGAGGTGTGGAGGCAAACTCTTGAGTCTAAAGGGTTCAGGGTGAGCAGAAGCAAGATAGAGTATATGGAATGCAAGTTTAATGACGTGAGGCGGGAGAATGAGGTAGTAGTGAAGCTGGAATCACATGAGGTATGTAAGAGGGATAGTTTCAATTATCTCGAGTCCGTGATCCAGAGTAACGGTGAGATTGACGAGAATGTCTCACACTGTATTGGGGCGGGATGGATGAAGTGGAAGCTCGCGTCGGGGGTGTTGTGTGATAAGAAGGTGCCGCCCAAGCTGAAAGGCAAATTCTACAGGGTGGTAGTCCGTCCGACCATGTTTTATGGAGCGGAGTGTTGGTCAGTTAAGAACTCCCACATCCAAAAAATGAAGGTGGCAGCAATACGGATGTTGCGCTGGATGTGTGGGCTGACTAGAGGGGATAGAGTTCGGAATGAGACTATCCGGGGGAAGGTTGGTGTGACTCCAGTGGAGTCCAAGATGCTGGAAGCCCGATTGAGATGGTTCGGACACGTGAAGAGGAGGGGCATGGATGCCCTGGTTCGTAGGTGTGAGAGGCTAGCGTTAGATGGTTTTAGGCGGGGTAGGGGTAGACCGAAGAAGTACTGGGGTGAGGTGATTAGGCGGGACATGGAGCAGTTACAACTCACCGAGGACATGACCTAGATAGGACGGTCTGGAGGACGCGAATTAGGGCAGAAGACTAGGGCCGATTTGGGTCGCTAGTGTAAGGAATTACCTGGTGGGGGTTTTATTTTTGTTATGATTCCGTGTTCCATGTTTTATTACGAATCTGTGTGCTTTCCTCTGTTTTCTAATACTTATGGGTGCAGTATTTATGTTATGTAATCTAGTTCTGTGCTTTACTATGAGTTTGTGTGGTATCTTGTGACTTGAGCCGGGGGTCTATCGGAAACAGCCTTTCTACTTCTTTAGAGGTAGAGGTATGGACTGCGTACATCTTACCCCCCCACCCAGACCCCACTAGGTGGGAATACACTGGGTTTGTTGTTGTTGTTGTTGTCTATGTATGTGTTCCAGTGTGTGGTCTATTTGCTATGTATATATATACGAAATAGTGTGGGTGTTCATTTGTGTTTATACCAGTGAATACATGCATATATTAGTGTATATTACTATATCCGTTTCTCTTCCTGCATTTTAATTGAATTATTTTCACCGTTCGTACACGATATTTAAGAAATAAGTATTGATTTTGTTAAAGTTATAAAATTACCCTTCTTAAAGAAAGTAGTAATAATATTTAAATTAAGTGGGATCACTAAGGGTAAAATTGTAATTGTGTTTTTAAAAACTAACCAAATTAAGAAAAATGATATTCTTTTTGGGACGAACCAAAAAGGAAATGGCGACACATAATTTGAGACGGAGAAAGTAATATATAATCGATAAATGAATAGCATAACATATGATAATAGAAGGTTAACAAAATCAAACATACATAGTGCATTGAAATCATTCAAACATTTTCATTCATGTTTTTTTCATAACAAAATTTATAAAATAAATGATATATGATTGAATAGAACCTGGGATGAAGTAAGAAACTGTCACCGAAACTTGAACGGAATTTAAATTCGACTTGATTCCCTTTTCCTCCTTTTGGTTTTCTTCTTCAAAGTTTTTCCTTGTTGTGTTTTTCTCTCAGTTTATTTTTTCTCTTTAATTTCTTTGTAACTGCTCTGTCAAAAGTGTTTAACAGTGTAAAAATCCCCAAAATTTGTCTGGGGTGGGAAATTCTTACAACTTATTTGGATGGTGATTTGTCATGGTTTCAAATGTATGGTACAGTATAGTATGGTATGGTACAGTACAGTATGGTACAATACCATATTTAGATGGATTGTATCATTCACTGCGGTTTAATAATATTTTTTTCGTTTGGTTTGATGTTATGGTACTGTATGGTAACAGGTAGATTTACTAAAATGCTCCTAATTGTTATAAATTTTAAATTTATTAATGAAACAATAATTTTATGCTTTTTTCTGGAAATAAAGGGCTGCCCCATGTTGCTGAGAAAATATTTGATCAAGCTCATGCTGATGGCCTGAGATTGGATACGAGATTCATCGATTGTAAAAAAAATTTCAAGAAGTTCCACGTAACCTATGGACACTGTTGACTAGCACATTTCAGTCTTACATATTTCAATTGTGAAAAAAAATTCAAGAAGACGGAAGGATAAAGAACAACTTGGTATAGGAGAGGAGCAGAAAAGAAGACAAGGAAAGAGGAAAGGAGCAGAAAAAAGAAGCTTTGAAAGGGTAAAATTGGATTAAACAAAATTGTATAAGGGCATAGTTGAAAAAAAAAGAGAACCATGTCATATTACCAAATCGGTGGTTCAGCAAATTGATTAATTCCATGGTTATCAAACTATGGAATATTACCATACCATACCACCCCATTTAGGAAATAATCAAAACAAACATGGTTTCATGGTAATCATACCACACCATACTATGGGAAACCACCATCCAAACAAGCTGTAAATAAAAAATTCTTTTTGGGGGAATAGTTAGAAGTGGGGAACAGTTAAAAAAGAGTTATCTGATAATGAAATTTAAATTTTGAAATCTTTTTTTTAATTTAATTTATTTTTTTAATTACTATTATAGAAAATAATAAATAAATAAATAAATAAAATAATAAATAAATCAAAAACAAATAATTAAAATAATAATAATAATAGTAAATATAATAACAACTAATCAATATTTATATTTAAGAAAATACAATAAAAGTTCATAAATAGCCAAAAATAAATATAATTAAGATAGTACTAAAACTACTAGCTTATTTATTAAAATTTAGAAAGAAAAATATTTTTTGAATTTTTGTATTAAAAATAAAAATAAAATATGCAAAAATTAATTTTATTTATTTATTTATTTATTTTGAACTAAAATTTATTAAAAATGAAATAAGAATAAAAATAATATCAAACCAAATATAAATATTTAATATTGAAAAATCGGTTAAAATTTGGGAGGATAAAAATTACATGTCTACAATCTATTGTTGCACCAACCATTTATTTGTCTCAACAAATGAGTGATATGTTTTGTATTGTCACAACAGATTAATCATCTGTTGCAACAAGTTAGTTATTTGGTGCAACAAATAACCTACCTGGTGCAATAAATGTGTGATTTGTTGTAATTATTATTTTACTGTTTTGCATGTTAGATTTACTATTTTCCTTTTTTAACGATGCAGTAATCAATTATAATATATTTTTTATGTTCCTATTAATTTTAGATAATATGGCTTCCAAAAGAACAGAAACTGAATCAAGTCTATGTAAAGGAACAAGTGAAGCAGCTAGGCTACATCCACCACTTTACAAGCGTTATCTCAATCAGGAGCAGAATATGATGAACACGGGGAGGAGAAATGTTTCAAAAGAGATGATTCAAATGCTAATAGCCCTTCCACCGAAGAGTTAGTCAAAACCTTCAGCATTGATCGTTATCCTGTGAGAATGCAGTGCGATGGTGCCCCAAATTTAACGGCTGATTTTGTGGTTAAGTCCGCCATGGAAAAATCTTTTGATGCCTTTAGAAAAATACTCCGAGAATAAAAAATTGGATGCTTATTTCAGGGACAGCTGCTTTGGGAAATATCTTGATTTGCTGGAGGATAACGGTGCTCGTTTCCAAATGAAAATGGTATATGAACTTCTCAACAGTAGATTTATGTATGAAAACAAAGATAAGATGGATGAGGTGTAGATAAATTACTGTGGCATGCTTGTTTGTTTTGGTTGGAAGGAGTTTGCCACAGTTACTGGACTAAAGTTTTATGCTCCTTCTCCTTCTCATGTTATACCTATTCTAACATAAAAAGGCACCCTGCACACCCCAAAAAGGCAAAGAAAAGTCATGTGATCATGATGACCTAGTGTCTATTATTGGTCCAAGCTTCAAAGATAAAAATTTGATAGAAGCGTTGAAAGGTAAAAGAATTTCAAATAAGCACAAGCAATCATTGTGCTTGGTTTGATTTGTACATAATATTCTTTGGGCGAGAGATGTTAACAACAATGTAAACGTTGGTTTAATAAAGATCTCCGAGGATCTTGAGGCGTTTAACAACTATCCTTGGGTTATGAAAGCTTCAAAACGACTGTCAAATATTTATTGACTCCATTAATGCCAAAGACAGTCAACTTATATGACTTTCCATGGGCTTTCATGGTAAATGTTTCTTTTATTATGATATAATTTAATTTTTTTTACTCAATAATGATTTTAATTTATTGGTGTTATTTTATAGGTTTGGGCGTTTGAATCCATTCCTTATTTGATACAACAAGTGAACTACTAGGAAGAAGTTTCTTGTCCAAGAATCTTGAGATGTTTGTTGGCCAAAACTGATAAAAATGTAAAATTTCTTGATCTCTCAACCCTTCGAAGGATGCAGTAAGTATAATTCTAATTAAATTTTTGTTTTAATTAATGATTTTTTTGAATGATTTAATCATCATTCTAATATATGTAATGATTTATGTTAGATTATGCATCCGTCGCTTGTTTTGATCAATCGAAAGTTGAAGATGCCATTTTTTCTTACTTTACGATTTGTGCAAACTTTATCAGACCCTAAGGTCATTGATAAAATAAAAATAGAATTGTTTGGAGCAACAGTCATTACAAGAAAAATAATATTGGAGGGTAGGCTTGTTGTTGTTGATGGTCTTAGTGGTGATAGAGCTGTTAGTGGTGGTAGTAGTGCTTCTATTGGTGCTAATGATGCTCCTCTTACAATATTTAAAACAAACATTATGATTATCATACTGGGTATACAAATTTGCCTCTCCCAGCGAATATTCTACATGTAAATGTCAAGACAGCAAGGTGAAACATGATGTAGTGATTAATGCTATTAATGCATTAATTGTTTTTGTAAAGGAATTGACATCTAAGAGGGGTGTCATTCCATCAAAGAGGATTTTATATCCATCCACTCCATTAGAAATTAAGGTTAAGAGGAGAAGAAAAGTAATTTTTAAGGCATTATCAAGTGTCCAAAAAAGCAAAATTGCAACTCCTCTGTCCATGTGTTTGACCGAGTAATGTACAATGGCCAAAAGAGAGCAGCACAAGCTGAAGAAGGTAAATATATATGTTTTGTTCCAACTAATAAATAGACACATAGCTGTTTCAAAAGATGACACATCTGCTGAAAATTATCAAATAGATATATACATCCGTTGCAATAGTTGACTAACTTATTGCATCAGATAAAGTATCTGTTGCAACATATGTCTTATCTGTTTTAAAAAATCAAACATCTCTTCGTACCACTTTTATTTGTACCAACGGATGACCTATCTGCTGCAACGGATGGGTCATCTATTGGAATAAATTAAATCAAGACTCCTACCATTTCAGTTTTTCCAAATAGATGAGACATATGTTGCAACAGATAGTTCATCCATTGAAAATTATCATACAGGCCTTCCTCATGTAGAAATATTTCCCAACAATTAATTCATCTGGTGCAATAGAAATATAATCTATTTGGGACAATTTAAAATAGAAGGAAGACCTATTTGATTTGCTAGAACAGATGAGTTATCCTTTTTCATTTTGTTGTATCTCCACTCCATGATTAGCATCGACAAATTCTGGCTTTTTCGGTAGATGTAGAAGCTATTGCTGAACAACATTGACAATAGACTACTCTTTTTATGGAAATACAGAGAACATAAAGCCCAGAAATCGTATGTAAGCGACAATAAAGATCTACGACAACCAAAGCCGAATTTCATAACATAGGATGAATAACAACTTGTCCATATTAAGTAGATCTTTATAGATTGAGTCTGTCAAAGTAATAACCTCATCCCTCCTTACGAATTCTTAGCATCAATACTTAAATTGTTGATGTATTTGCTGAGATATGTATCCATAACAATTTTTTTACAGTTTATTTATTTGTTGATTTATTTCATGTAATTTCTGAAGGCTTCGATTTATTTTATTTTCTCTATGAATTTTATTTTTTTCCTTAGATTTGAACTTATTAATTGAAATGGAATACTAGATTCAAATATTACAATAGATAATGTATCTGTTGTAACAGACGACACATCTATTGGAAAATATCAAATAAATATAGACATATGTGGCAACAGGTCGGCAATCTGTTGGAAATTATCAAACAAGTCTTCCTACTGTTGTAACAGATAGACTTAGATAGAAACATCGACCTAATGCAACGGATGACCAACCTATTGCAACAGATAAACTATATGTCAGAACAAATAGAATATCTGTTACAACAGATGGACAATCTATTGCATTATAAAAAATCAACTTTCATTAGACATAAAAAATTGCCACTACATGTAAAGTGAAGTGACTTGAAATAAAAAAACAAAAAATCCATCGACAATGTTCATTTTAAACACCTAAAATAAGATAGACATCAAGTAGACATTGTTAATTTTAAACGCCTAAAATAAAATAGGCATCAAGTAGACAGTGTTCATTTTAAACACTTAAAATAAAATAGGCATCAAATGTGTCAGTTTTGCACGTTTTGCCCTGTTGGATGCTTGCGTTTAATTCACGCAGCCAAGGCTTATAGAACTTCCATTTTTGCTGACTTGGTTTCTGATTTAGCCCCCAACAGTTATTTTTCTCCCATTGTCTTATATATTCATGTTCTTCCTAAAATTTATCCCTAAATTCTCAAATCTTCTTTTTCTTATTCATCTTTTTTTCTCTATTCAAATTCTTTAAATTATTTGTATTTGATTTTTCTGCATATTTTTTCACTTTTTCCACCTGAGCTTGACAATGTCGAGATCGTCTTCTACTGTTTTTATGATAAAGATTTTCGATATTGTAAGTGTGGTCATGAAGCTCTATTAAAAACTACTTGGACTCAACAAAATCTAGGTCGTAGGTTTTTTACTTGTAAGATTTCAAAGATAAATTTTTTATTTAATTAGTTGATTAATTATTGACTTGTAATTATTTTTTAATTGTGGTCTTATTTTTGTAGAAGTTGGGTGGATGTGATTACTTCGATTGATATGAAGAACGACACCCTTCACAAACAAATCATGTAATCTGGGGTTTGTTGAAGAAAGTCAAGGCTTTTGAAGAGAAACAAAATCGAGCAAGAAGATACTGCATTGTTGGCATTATTGCTACTTGTTTGGTGTTGTTGGACACATGGATATTCAAGCCTAATTGCTGAAATTTTCATGGTGGTGTATTTGTAATTGCTACTAGTTTGGTGTTGTTGAGAACATAGATATTCAAGTGTAATTGTTGAAAAATATTAAATAGATTTAGACATATGTTGCAACATGTAGGTCATTTGTTGGAAATTATCAAACAGGTCTTCCTACTGTTGCAACAGATAAGACTATATCAGCATAATGCAACAGATGACCAACCTATTACAAAAGATAAACTATCTGTTTGAACAGATAGAATATATTTTACAATAGATGAACAATCTGTTGCATTCTAAGAAATTCAACTTTCATCAGACAAAAAAAAATTGCCCTTACATGTATGTAATGTAAAGTAAGTATGTAAAGTGAAGTGACTTAAAATAAAAAAAACTGTTATTTCACAGGCGCTTCTTTATACATAGACTCCAAGCGTCCAGTTAGTACCCCATAAGCCAAGACTTGCATGTTTGCCACACACGTTCTCGCAAAGAAAGGTCGTTGCTCGGCCATTTTTGTACCGGTCAGCAAACATTAGATGTGTACAAGAGCGTGCGACTCGCACGCGACAACGATTTTATTTTTTGGGAGGTCCATGTCCTTGTTTCAACCTTCAAAATCCCATGGCTACTCCATCAACACTTTCGTTGGCAAATGATCTATCAACTTACTCTGCCTCAACAAGATGGGGAACAACTCCAATAGTGGCTCCATGTAGGTAAAAAAATGACCTCATCCAAAGCAGGTAAATTGTAGTCATAAACCTTTATCTTTCCCTCCTTGAGAAGTATCTCAACAGCCTAATAATGTACATTGTCCACCTTCATGACTCCAAGAATCCTATTTCCTCGATCCAGCTCTAGCCGTGTGGATTTGGTCTCTCTTCTCTAACATATTTTATCATTTCTTCATCCCATTAGAACCCAGAAAGTAACGAATGAAATCCCTCACCACCGAGAGTTGACGCTAGTTTACTGAGATAATTGAACCTATCATTGAGATTCTTGTAGAAGTCGAGTTCCATTATTCTATCAGCAGCATCATAAGCTTCCAGGTATGCAAATTGCCTGACCCTCATGAGGCAAAGAATTTCTTCAACATACTGTGATATAAGAAGTCAATTTTTGAATAGGTTAGTAATTCTAAAATAGAAAAGCATAGTGAAAGATGCAACGGATGGTCCATCTATTGCAGAGGGTTCTCTGAATGATTCATAGATTACCCATCTAACATAACTTATGCATGAGATGGGTTCTATGTTGCAACAGAACCACCACAAGTTGCACCAAAATACACATATGTTGCAACAGATGACAAGTAGATTAGAAGGCTAGGTTAGGAAAAGTAAACTTACCCTGTCCACGTACTGCGTACGTATATCTGTCATACTTCTGAAGTCTTGGGCAAAAAAGGTACGGATGGGGTAATTTTTTTCGCCTTGCTTGACCTATTGTAGATCCCACTTCTCTTTGGAGCTAGTTCCGCGTATATTTCCACCTTCTTGAATGGCCCCTGAACATCAATAGCTTTTGGAGAAGTAGGAGTTACAATTTTCTTGGATTTCTGATTGGAGAGTACTTGGCTAACTACTCTTTTCTTTCTCCCAACTGCCACTATTGGAGTGTATGACTCCCCCACCTTATTGGATGGTATGACACCCCTCTTGAATTTCAATTCCTCAACAACTTTAGATATAGCCTCTACTTTTCAAAGAGTTTATCCTAGATATCCTTGCACTCTTCATATTTGCAATGAGAACATGAGGGCAAAGAGGGGTGAGAGGGGCTAATGTAAAGGTGAGGAGGACCTTTGTAATGAGGAGAGGTACCTGTGAAAGGTGTGTTTTCGAATATATTTATTTTTTCTTAAGAATTAACATTCTCAACATCACGACTGGAATTAGCATCAACATTCTTGCCACCAACATCAACTCCACCAGCAATACCCCAAGAAGAAGCACCTGGGTTTGTTGCAGTAGTTTAGTCATGAAGAGCCTCAATACTAGGCTGACCTTGCCTAACTTCTCTTCTTATGGCTATTTCTCTAACCAATTTCTCCTTTATTAACTCTACTATTGGGTCTGCTATTATCTCAACAAGATCTAGAGTAGTAAAAAAAGTCATCCTCAACTCCTACTCAGTAGGCACGATCCATGAATACACAACCTATAAAAAATAGATACATTTAAATCATATAATAATTTGCAGTTAGTTGGGTTACATATTAACACAAATAACTTATACAATAGATGATCTATCTATTGGAACAGTTGATCTGTATGTCACAATAGATTAATAATATATTGTATCAGATTACCCATTTGTTGTATAATTTGCAGTAGATGGGTAATCTGTTGAGTTGGGTTCAGAGAACCATAGAAACAGATGGTTAATCTGTTGTGAAATATAGATCGTCTATTTCAATAGATTACCCATCTATTGTACTAGTTGTAATAGAAAGGTAATCTGTTGCAACAGATGACCCATCTGTCACAACAGATAGCACATCTGTTTCAATATCTTTGTTTGAGTGAAATTATTTTAGTTGAAAGAAGACGTACTACAAAATCCCAAGGGTTAAAGAGATCATCCTCCTTAATTTTTAGGTTGCCCTTTGCAGCCAACTACCTTAGGATCCTTGGATGAGAAACCTTATCCGAGTAATTCTTGAACTACTTTCAGAGGTGAGGAATGGGTTCAAATACCCCAGCCTAAAAAATTTAAATAGGAAGTAAGAAAAAAAGTCATAGTAATTATTCAATATAAATTAATGGATGAGTAAATATAGTGATTAAATTTACCATGAAACCCCAAGGAAAGCCATACAATATGATCGTCTTTGGGGATAACTTTGTCAGTAAATATTTGACAGTCAAGTAGTAGTTGTCATATCCCCGGGGATAATTGTTAAATTTCTCAAAATCATCAACAAGCTTTAACAAATCATCTTCTATGACTTTGTTGACGTCTCTTTCTAATATAACCGCATGGGTAAATCAAACCAAACACAACTGGTCCCTGTACTTCTTTGGTATGGTTTTATCCTTGAGATGTTCTATCAACTCATTGGCTTTGCGCCCACTTCTAGCAATGTCCAACAACCCATCTATTTTTTATTACATTTGTCAATTTTGGTGGATGGTCTGGTTTTGGTGGGTGGTTGCTTGGACAATGCCTTACCACTATTTGATGGTGGTGGTTTGGATTTCTTGCTTGCCGTGGACCTTTTGAATGGTGTTTTATTGGCGAGAGGTTCTTCTGGACTGTAACGCCCTGAGATCACACCCTAGGCATCACACGGTGCTTACAGTCCCGAGGGACCACAAGCTAACCTATGAGCTGGTACCTGCTGTGAGCACTGGATAACATGATCATAAATGCAGAAAAATACTGACATGACATAAGGTTTTAATAACTGAATTCAAAACTAAAATATGAGTCTATAGAAATAAATGACTGAATCTGATATGATACTGATAAAATGGATAACTAACTGTAATGTCTGAATACTGAATAACTAACTCTAATATTTGATAAGCCTTTAAAATTGAATGACTATAAGTTGATGGGACATGCCCCAACTAACTCCAACTAACTACTAAACTGGGACATGAAATAAAGTATGCCAGTCCTCGAAGTATGAGGACTCACCACTGCTACTGCTGAGGATCTAATAAGTCTAACACGAGCTGGGAACTAAGCGTCAAAACCTATGATATAATACATCATAGCACAAAAGAAAAGGTATGTGATTAGTACTTTGAATGTATTGGTATGCTAAATGAGGTAGGATGATATGCATGGTTTCATGAATAGAACTAATATGCATGTAAAACATGGAGCACTGAATAGAGAGCATGAAATCTGTAGGTACTGGGAATACGTGGAAATGTATAAATACTGAGTATGTATGAAAATCCATAAATAATGAAGATATATGAAAATCTATAGATACTGAGCATAACTGAACTGAGGCTGTAACTGAGACTATATATGGGATTGTATCTGAGGCCGTGGAAGGTATCATCTAACCGACATACCCCAATCTGAGTTAATCGGGGTCCAACCTGTAACCCAGTTAGAAGGGTGTTGATACTGTGCCATGGGTACTAACATTGGCAGTGTGTATTCACTAAACTGATATAATGTCCAAAGGACTAAGGGTGTCAAGCCTGAACTGACAGGTGTTCCCTGCGAGATAGTCAAGCCTAATCGACTTCTCATATCCTATGCTGGATACATAGTTCTGAAATATAGGGTCTATTACTAATGAATCTGCCTATCTGATGGTAAAGCCGCTATCCCTACACTCACTCGGTGCTAAATCCTACTCCCAATAGAAAGACACTGAAATAATAGACTGTTCCGAGTTTAACTGACTGATATCTGACTGTCCTAATAATGCTCATAGTATGTTCTAAAGACTATTCTATAATGTACTGAGACTAGACTAAATAAACAGCTATGGTTTTCGGGTAGTCAATACCCCCAGGACTTAAAAACAATAATAGTAAGAGGACACCAAAACTTGGAAGACATAACATGAAGGCTTTTATTAAATCAATCACTCTTGCAGGCATTTTATCAAACACTTGTACTTCATAGTTTAGTCAATTCACGGGAATAGTATAAAACTTGAAATAATAGCATGATTTCAATATTTATAACACTAAATCATGATCTAATTCAAAGAATGACAATAATAAATAATGGGGGATTTGATAACAACGATAATTTCATTAAAATATGGTATAAAATCAATATTCATGGAAGTTTATGGAGATTCGTAGTTTTAAATCACAATTTAATATCATAAATCTTGAAATAATAATGGATTTGTAATTAAAACACATACTTGGACTCCATGGATGAAAGAAATCCATGGATGAACATCTAACATACCTTAATTGATGGATTTCTTGAAGTTCTTGGTGAATTCTTGAGGATTGACCTTGAATTTGAGAGCTAGGGTTCTTGATTGGGAGAGAATGCCTTTTGATTTAGGGGGAATTAATTAAAGAATGATTTTAAAACATTTTTAGGGCTTAAATATCACACCTGGGCGGACTAAAATAATGGGGAAAGGACTGTTCTAACCCTGAACGAAATATTAATTTTTTGTCAAAAATTTTCAATAAACACCCCTGGCGTGGCGTTATCACGCCGTGTCACTGGAATTGGAAAAATGGGGAAATGCACAGTGGCGTGATGTGGTGTAATCATGTTTCCACCTTGTTTATGACCTGGAAGCTCACCTCGATGCGATAGTGTCGCGTGGGATCACTGGAAATTGACAATTCTGAACTGAGCCTATGGCGTGATGAGCCAACATCGCGGAAGGTCACTGGTTTTTGACAATCGTCACTTAGACTGGCTCCACGATGCGCTAAGGGTCAAAATGACGGTATTTAACGACTGAAACTTAAAATCGCCATAACTTCTTACCCGGTTATCAGATTTAAGCAAATTTTATATCGTTGGAAAGCTAATTCAATTTCCTACACAATGGCAGGATCTAAAATGACAAATTATGAGTGTTTCAAAATTTTACATCTGAATACTCATGTATTAGGACTTAGATTATGCTCAGGAAATGCGAGATATTACATGGACAATCGCATCTCAAGCCCGTCACTATGACAAACTTTTTCAATCCAAAACAAACCGGCATGCCACAGTAGGTGATCCAAATTTCATCCATTATTTTCACCCCTCCTTCGAATCTTTATCATCCCCCACGTACTTGATCCTGCGCTTGAGAAGACCATATACCATGCTTATTTGGAAACGTACAGTGTGGTCCTCAGGAAGCTTAAGAAAGCGTCCAAAGCAGCTCCTCTTAAAAAGTCCATCTATGTTTTCATTCTTCATAATATTCTTAAATTGATCAAAAGGTTTCCCCAACTGACATTTACGAACAAGATCACCAGTTAGTTTTGCAGGGTGATCTATCCACACCGCAACTTGAAACCTGTCAATACTAATAGTTTTGATAGCCTCATGCTGGGATTTTGATATTAATTCATGCCCCATTAGTGATGTATTATCACCATGTTTCTCACTTTCTTCTCCCTTCTCTTCTTGCTTATATTCTTCTTCATCCTCCTCACTTTCATTTTTCTCATCACCATCTACAGACCCTTGTGTATCTCCCTTAACATTAATTTCATAACTTTCCTCAGCTTTACTTTTTCCTAACTGAGATTATTCGGGAAGATACTCCGAATCTCTCTGAAACATATTTTACCTACAAACAACCGAGAAAGAAAAATTACATTACAAATTGATGTATGCATAAATTTTAAAAAATACATTACAAACACCACCAATACCGACACCACTAACAACCACCATAAACACCACCAACCACCACAAACACCACCAGTGCCACCATGATGACCACGACCACCACCACGACCACCAACACCACAAACACCACCCAATAATACCATGACAGTCAACAAAACACTGTGACAAAAACTAGGGTTTTCTCAGATTCTTCCTATGATTTTACCATCAAAACTCAAAATTGTAAACCCATTCTCGAAGATACTAAAACTTAAAGTCTTCTTTGTCATCATTAACTTAAAAGCCCTATTTTTTTAAAAAAATAAAAAATATAGAACTCTTCTCAAACTCTGTTACCTATGAAGAAAGAGAAAAAAATTGATACAAGCAAGAATAAAGTCGAAAATAACACCTATGTGGTTGGAAATGAAAAGAAAATTAATCTGTTCTGAAGGGTTGAGCAATTTATTGAGTAGTTGTTTTCTGTATTATTAAGAGAGAGAAAAGAGCGAGAACTCTAGATTTGAAATGATGAAATTTTTTTCTCGCAAATGGATGATTTTTATAGGTTGATTTGTATTATGGAAAATAATGACAAGTTTTGAAAATGTTAATTTGGTCCAAATTTATCTTAATTATTTTTTAAAATTTTAAAAGATATGCATAATTTTTAATCGTCTCATCATGCAATTATCAAAAGACTCAATTGAAGTTGTAGTTGACCCTATGAACTCACCCCTAGTCCTAGATTAATTAATTTAGGTATTTGTTGAACATGTGAACTCAATTGAAATTGAATAAAAACAAATGTTCAACCTGTTGCAACAAATGACTTAGCTGTTGGAATTTATCAAATAGATTATGTGACCTGTTGCAACAGATTACCTATTTCTTTTAAATTATCAAATAGGCGTTGCCATCTATTGCGACATATGACCGAGCCATTGGAAATTTTCAAACAGAAATTGTCATATGTTGCAAAGTATGACTTATATGTTTAAGATCTATTTTTAATTTATTTATTTTAAAGAAATTTAGGTATTCATTGAGCATATTAGGTAATAATAATTGCTTCAACTCAGAGTGATCGATCAACGACTCTGGTTGGGAGGAATGCAATACCGTCTCATCATACAATTGCCAAAAAACTCAATTGAAGTTATAGTTAACCTTATGAGAACTCACCCCTAGTCCTAGATTAATCAATTTAGCTATTAGTTGAACATATAAGGTAATAAGAATCGCTTCAACTTAGAGTGATCAATCGATGACTCTGATCGAGAGGAATGCAATACTTTGTCATCATCCAATTACCAAAATACTCAATTGAAGTTGTATTTGACCCTTTGAGAACTTACCCCTAGTCCTAGATTAATCAATTTACGTATTATTTGAACATATAAGGTAATAATATTGCTTCAACTTAGAGTGATAGATTGACGACTTTGGTCGGGAGGAATGTAATATCGTTTCATCATGTAATTACCAAAAGACTCAATTGAAGTTGTAGTTGACCCTATGAGAACTCACCCGTAGTCCTAGATTAATCAATTTAGGTATTAGTTGAACATATAAGGTAATAATAATTGCTTTAACAAAGAGTGATCGATCGACGACTCTAGTCGCGAGGAACACAATATCGTCTCATCATGCAATTGCCAAAAGGCTCAATGAAGTTGTAGTTGACCCTATGAGAACTCACCCGTAGTCCTAGATTAATCAATTTAGGTATTAGTTGAACATATGAACTCAATTGAAATTGCATAAAAATAAATGTTCAATTTGTTGCAACAGATGACTTATCAAACGGATTACCCATCTATTGTAAATTATCAAATAGGCATTGCCATCTGTTGGGACAGATGACCTAGCCGTTGAAAATTTTCAAATAGAAATTGTCATATATTAGAAAATATGACTTATATATTTTAATATATTTTTAAATTATTATTTTAAAGAAATTTAGGTATTAGTTTGACAATGAGGTAATAAGAATCGCTTCAACTCAGAGTGATTGATCGACGAATCTGGTCGGGAGGAACGCAATAGATCTATTCATGCAATTATCAAAAGACTCAGTTGAAGTTCTAGTTTACCCTATGAACTCACTCTCAGTCCTAGATTAATCAATTTAGGTATTAGTTGAACATATGAACTCAATTGAAATTGTATAAAAATAAATGTTCAACTTGTTGCAACAAATGACTTATCTGTTGGAATTTTTCAAATAGATTAAGTGATGTGTTACAACAGATTATCCATTTATTATAAATTATCAAATAGGTGCTACCATTTGTTGTGACAAATGACCGAGCTTTGGAAAATTTCAAATAGAAATTGTTGTCTATTTCAAAGTATGACTTAGATGTCTAAGATCTCTTTTTAAAGCAATTTAAGTATTTTCTGTCCAAAATTAAAAAGATAAAATACTAAGGCGGTAAAAAATATTACTTGGATAACTCAAAAATCTCCTCATTGAGTAGTCTTATCTTGTATTTTCAATGTCACCATCTCCTAGTGCTCCTCAAAAGTTATTAATGAATATTTAAAGCCCATATGTAAAATACTCTTTCCTTCAGCCATAAATTAACTCATCTCTCTTCTTTATTCACAATTCTCTTTCTCTCATTTTTCCTCTCTTTTCTCTCCTCTTTCGGTTGAGGATCCTTTCGGATCTCAACCGGTCAATATCTTTTCTTGACTGAACTGGATATTTTGATCCTTTTGCATTTTTGACATTGCAGGTATGTTTCAATATTGCACTTTCCTTCTCGTCATCTTCTTTGTATGTTGGAAATTTACCCATTACCCATTTCTAATTTATTGAGAAAATTGAAGGAAAGGTGACTTTTAAGTCTTGAATGAACGTGTAACGCCTCGAGTATGTACCCTGGATGCTACACAGTGCTTACGATCCTGAAGGACCACAAGCTAATCCATGACTGATATCTGTTATGAGTACTAAAACATGATACTATAATAAATACAGAAAAATAGGCTAAAATGCCATAAGGTTCAAAACATCTTAAATACTGATAAAATATAACATTTGTAAAATTGAATACTGACTGAAAACTAGTCTAAAAAGCCTCTAAATGAACTGTCTGAAGGTGGAGTTGATGGGACAATCCCCCAACTAACTCCATCCACTGAAATACTAAGTATACTGAAATAATGAAATAAAAGAATATCCTCGAATAATGAGGAGTCACTACTAAATCTGATATGCAAATTGAATCTGAATCTATTTACGTACGGTCGAGAACCTGAGCATCCAAACCTATGATATGAGACATCATAGTGCAAATAAAGAGTATGCGTCAGTACGTGGAATGTACTGGTATGCTAGATGAGGTAAGGTTGAATGCAAGGGTTCATATACATGAACATTAACTGACTGAATGATATAGAGTAACTGAATATGAGAGCACATGGATAATCTGTAACTACTATAAATACTGAGTATACAATACTGTGCATATACATGAATACTATAACTGAGATTTTTTGAAGCTAAGTACTAAGTTTTGATATTGAGTAACTGGTAATCTAAAGTTACTGACAACTGAATTACTAATACTAATTGACTGTATCTGACAGTCCTGATTCTGTAGAACTGAACTAAGTTCAATCTGAGTCTGTAACTGAGACTGTGAGAGGTAATCATCTAACCGACATGCCCCAAATAAGATAAGATAACTGAGTTGGAGTCTAACCTATAACCCTAATTGGAAGGGTGTCAATACCATGCCACGGGTAAGGACAAGTTGAGAGTTACCCTCATCTGGTAGGTACTCTAATGAGAACGGTGGAACTTTCATCTAGCAGGTTAAAATACCTCATCAACCCTCAACTAGTAGGTTGATGTCTCAACCTATGCTGGCTACGTAGTTCTGGAATGCAAGGATTGCTGCTAAGGATCGCACCCTCTACTGGCAGGTGAGCCCTCATCCTTGGGTTTATTCGGTGCTGAATCCTACTCCCAATTGAAGGACACTGAGCTGAGTATTCTGAACTGGACTAAGACTAAGGTTACTGAGTTTTCCTGAGTTCTGTAACTAACTGAGTTCTGTAACTAATTGAGTTCTACTGAGTTCTATAACTAACTGAGAGCAGTACTGATCGTGACATGAATGAGACTATTCTGTAATTGACACTGGATTAGGTAAACAACTAAATTGTTGGGTATTAAATACTCCCAGGACTCGATAGCATGAAAAGTAAAGCATAGCATAATATTGAAAACATAATAATGGCTAGTTGATCACAATTCACTCATTAAGACATTTTAGCAAACACTTGTAATACTTTTACTCATACCTGAATGGAGAATACATGCTATCATGTTATAATGATACTATTTCATTCACCTAGGCATTTTATCAAACACATGGGGAATATGCTTGAGTTATACAATAATCAACACACATAAGTATCATGGCTTCATCAATCAACCTGTAAATTGAATGGTTTATCATGAAGATCATGTAATTCAACATATATAATGATTAATTGCATGAAAACTTATAATTTTATCATAAACTAAAGCCCAATAATGACATGAACATGAATTCAATTCAATCCAAGCATAGAAGTTCATAATTTAACAATCTTATGGTTTGAAAATGGATTCGTGAACTCTATAGGTCAAAGGAACCCATAGATGAACACCTAACATACGTTAATTGATGATTTTCTTATTGTTCTTGGGGAAATTCTTGAGATTGACCTTGATTTCTTGGAGCTAGGATTTGCTTTCTTGCGAGAGGATGCTTTTAATTTGGGGAAAAATTGATTAAGAATGATCTTAAAAACATTTTAAGGGATTAAATCCCATATCTGGACGTGTTAAAATCATGGGAAAAGACCCATTTAACCCTGGACGTCACTTTTAATTTTTGTGAAATTTTCCCAACCTGGAACCCGGTGCAACACGGCACTATCACGTCGTATCTCTAGAAAATGACAACTGGGAACTGGGGTCTTGGCGCAATGCGGTGGAATCGTGGTGCCCCTTTTGATTTTGAAATTTGGACTTATCTCGACGTGGTGGGATCGCGTTGGTACACTGAAAAGTGATAATTATGAATTTGACTGGTGGCACGATGTGCTAATATCGCAGAGTAACACTATAAACCGACAATTGCTATTTTGGCATGCTCCGCGATGCGCTACTGGCCTGAATGACGGTGTTTAACGACAGAAACTTAAAATAGCCATAACTTCTTACCCAACTATTAGATTTAGGATAATATTATATCGTTGGAAAGCTAATTCAATTTCCTACGTAATGGAAGACTCTAAACTAAAAAATACTAAGTATTTCAAAAATTTTATACTAGATAACTCAAGGACTGAGAGTTAATCTAAGCTAAGAAATATGGGGTATTACAGAATAAACCATTATTTTTGTTAAAATATACAAAAAAAGTCATATGTTGGGAGAAATTAAAGAGCCTTATTGTCAGTATTATTTTTTTATGTCTTCTATTTGTTACTTTGGTGGTGCTGCTATTGGTGTGTAGGGGGGTGCTGTTAGAACATGTGGTGTTTGTGTTGTTGATAGTATTGGAACATATGGGTTGTTTCTTTGTTGTTGATGCTGTTGTTGATGTTGTTGGTGGTGTTGCAATAGTTTTCTCTATTGTTCCAATTGATGAATCAACTATTGGAACAGACGGAGCAACTGTTGGAAGAAATCAAACCAGTAGCAAGGCTAGTTTGATTTATTCCAATAGATGACCCATCTGTTGCAACATGTCATCCATCATTTGCCACAGATCTGTTGCCTATTGCAATACGAGACTCATCGGTTGAACAGATGGGGAATCTGTTACATCATATGGGTCATCTGTGGATTCATTCAATTTTGTGTTACCCTTTTGTAATATTCCTTTTTTCTTCCCTTGTTTGACATCAAATGTATTTCTCTTGTTTACGGATAAAAGAAAGTGAAACTGGATCAACTTATAGGCTAGAGTAAAGATGGGTTCGGAGGAATAAGTTGCTTACAGATAGAGCCACTTTATATGTGGGAGGTATGTATTACTGATCAACCTATCGTGAAAACACACATCCAGTACAATGATTTTATGAATATTGGTTTTTTACCTATCAGGAATTATTCCTTCAAATAAGATATGAAATTTTACAATTAAGATTGTTAGGTTCAAACTAGTAAGGCTGAGAGACCAAGTAGGTGGTGTAGATACCTTATAATAGTTTAATAAAGATTTTGCTAATGATTATATGTCATATTTGGAGAATGGTTAAAGTTTTTGATGGCAGTGCAAATATTTAAATAGTGATTGGACTTATTTTAAGGGTTCAATGGACTTTTGAAAGGCCTCTGAAGCCTTGACTGCTGCAAACAAGAATGGAAATGAATATAGTTATTTCTCTGGTCCAAATTTATATGGATGAGTTTCTCGAGAAGACTATTATACAGCAGAAGGTGATTGGAAGAATACCCGTGTGGGAAGGGGGAGGTGGAGAAGACCATATATCAGCTCAAACATTATTTAAGAAGAAACACAGGGTAGAAAGAAAAGTGTAGCAAAATTGGTTGATGAAATTAACGTGAAAAATGAAAAAATTGAATGAGCTGCGAATATGAAAGTGTATCCAAAAATGAAAATCCTTCAGTTCATTTTCAAAAGAAAAATGTTAAAGTGGACTGGAGCTATGCACTTTGTTAGGGACTGCAACTAGCTAGAGTGGCCTGAATAAAGTCCCACAAAATACAGGACCAGAGCTCTAAGTTTGTAGCTTTGCGAGCATAGATAGTGGTAAGACTATCGATCAGGAATTAAACCCGAACCAACAACTCTTGAATTAAAAATAAGGGATCAAGCCAAGGTGGCAATTTCTGAAGTTAAACTTGTATCCCAGGCCTTCCGCTTGTGGTTATTGTTAGGTCAAAGGCAGTGAAAACAATAAGGCATGGGATTTCTATCCAACTTCAGACCTTTTTGTTTCTACTGCCATTGAACTGATCAGAACCACAGGCAAAAGGCATGGGATGTAAGTTAGACTTCAGAAATTGATGCCTTGGTTTCTCTTATTTTTACTTCTGAAGTTGTTCGTTAAGGTTTTATTCTAGACTAAAAATCTTACCAATCCTCTGTGCTTGCCAAGCTACTTTCTTAGAGTTTTGTTCCTACACATTGTGGGTCTTCATTGAGGCCACGCTCGCTAGCCGCAGTCTCAAGTAAAGTATCTAGCTCCAGTACTCTTTAGCATTTTTCATTTTCAAGAACAATTGACTGATTTTAATATTTGGTTACACTTCCACATTTGAAGCTCATTCAGTTTTTTCATCTCTCTAGTCAATTTCATTGGCCAGATTCACTAGAAGTTTTTTACTTGCTTCCCTGTGTTTCTTCTTAAACAAGGTCTAAGATGATATATGGTCTTCTCCACCTCCCCCTTCTCGCACAAGTATTCTCCCAAACACCTTCTATTGTATAATAGTCTCCTCGATCAACTCATTCATATAAATTTGGACTAGGGAAATTTCTATTGGTTTTTCATTGTTGCTTCCCGCAGTGCGAGGCTTCGAAGGCATTTCAAAAGTCCATTGTGCCATTAAAATTGGTCCAATCACTATTGGATATTTACACTGTCACCTAAAACTTGGATCCTTCTCCAACTTGACACAAAAATATGAGCATAAACCATTATTAAATTGTATGTCTTGGAACCCTTCAGCCTTATCAGTCACACATATCAAACTAAAATATAAAATGCAGGATCTTGTTTGAAGGATCAATGTCTAATAGGTAAAAAACTACATTCACAAAATCATTGTACTTTATGTGTGTCTGTTACGGTAGCCTGATCAATACTGCATAACTTCCACGAATGAAAGTGGATCTATTCATCTGCATGTACCTTATTCTTCCTGCCCTATCAATGTCAGACAATGTTTATTCATCTGCAAGCATTTGATGACTATTAAAAAGAGGTAAGCAATCATGAATTTTTATCTAACATATTTAAAACAGTTGATGAATCAAATTCTCCATCTGTTGCAACTGATGAATTAAATATTAGAAAAAATCAAAACATTTCCTCCAACAGATGGTCCATCTGTCGCAATAGATAATTAGTATGTTGCAATAGATGTCTCATCTGTTGTACATAGATACCATCTATTGCAATAGATGGTAAATCTATTATAACAGTGGGTTATCTATTGTGATAGATGGATGATTTGTTGCAACAACTCAATAATAATACCTGTTATTAAGAGAAATTTGAATGTAAAAGAAAAAGTCGTGACTTTTCACAGAAAATAAAAAACCAGCACTTTGAATATGATTAATACAATGGAGCTGAAAAGTCATGCCTTTTGGACTAACACATTCAGATTCAATCCTCTATAAATAGGTCCCTCCTTAATCTTCATTCTACACCACTTTATTTGTTGCTTGCATTTTTTCTCATATGACATCTTCAACCACTTCTCTTCAAAGAGAATATTCCTTTCTCGTTGAGGTAAGTTTTTTTACCTGTGTAAATCTACCAGTTGGTAGTATACGTTGTATTACGTTCAGACTCTTTTCTTTACTCTTGTGTCTATATTGTTTGTCAATTCATGCGTATTATAGATATAGCTGATCCTATTTGGGATATTACTATTCTCGTGAGACATTGTGGGAACTTCAGAGGTAGGTTAATGACTTGCAGTGGGAGTTGGGCTCCTTGAGAGCAAGGATGCTCGGAGAGATTCGTAGGCTGAAAAGGGCCCTGCTGCTACCAGTTAAAGATTGGCCGGCGGGAAATAATAATGATGCTGATGATAATAATAATAATTAAAATGTATTTTTTATTTTAGCATATGTATTTTAGTTTTTCTATCTGATTTATACCTAATGTATTTTATTTTTCCATTAATAAAAAATTTATTTTTAGTCGACTCTGGCTTTTCAATTCTTATTCAATTTTCATTCTATCTATTTCTTCTTCTAAATATATATGTTAACATGTCGACGAGTGGAGGTAAGGAGCAATTTTGAATCCAGTAGCAATGACAATTTTGGGTTTTGAGTTCTTTCAACAGATGGACCATGTGTTGGAACAGATTGGTCATTGGTTGGGTTTCTGTCAACATATTATCCATATGTTATGATAGATTTGCCATCTATTGGAGAAAAATATTCCAGTTTGATAAACTGTATTGTGTTCTTCCAGCTAATGTCTATCTGTTGCAACAGATGGGTAATCTGTTGAAAATAATTATGGTATGTTTTATTTAGTTCATATTTTACCTCTTTTAATTGATGCACAAGTTATTAAAAAAGATGTTTTATACGTAATAAATGATAACATTACGTTCACAACAATGAGTTAATATATAAAGTCCACAACAAATAACAACACAAGTTTTTGCAATTACAACAATCATAGTGGATTACGATCCGAGGATGCAGTTCTTTTGTGGCCAGTGCGCTTACATACGGAGAAATTGTTTCTTCTTAATGGAAATAATTCTCCTACTCCACGCCTCCTCTTATATGACTTTCATCCTGGTTTGTTAGTGCTTGGGTCAATATATGGAGGAGGTATTAATCTCCCCAAAAGCTCTACAGGAACAACCCAAGATTCTTCGGGAGGCACTACAATAATATGTCCACTATATGCCATTGCATATTTTTCCACCGATGAAGAGGAGTGATCGTAAATTTTAGGTCCTTATTTTGTACCGTATTGATCTCAAAGATATTCCATAGCATGTGGACAAGGTATTTTGTCCAAGTCAAAAACTGTGCACATACAAGATCTTATTTGAAGATCGACCATGGCAACATCACCATGACCGGTGATACTGAATTTGTAATCTACTATTTGATGAGATAATAACCTATTCCCCAGACTGATGTTCGTTGATATTATTTTTTCCATTTCTAGAACAAACGGGGTTCGTGCGCCCTATAATTGCAGACTCCTTTCATTGAAAAATTAGCCATAATTCTTGTTTATTATTTCAAATAAATCCTTAATGGGAATTTCTCTTTTATCACCAAACAATGAATTCACTGATTCAACTATGTTTAATGTCATAATATTATACCTATAGAAAATAATCACTTACAACAATATCATACGAAACTTGTAACTCAAACAAGACATTAAATTCATAAGAATGTACCTATCTACCATATAGAATGCTCAGCTTCATCTCTCAAAACCGACACGTATGATATGTTGTTCTTCCTTGGGATGCATATCCATTAGTTGATTGAAATGGTCTAAAATCTCCTCTCTACTATATGTGTTAGCTGCTCTATATAAAAGGGTCACAACCCTTTTATTGTGACAGTTGGTCCGAATGTTCTTTCCAAGATGCCTGATACAACAACCAAAGTAAGATGAAGTGAAGAAAATTGAACCCATCTTTGGAATACTTGGATGCCTATCCGAAACAAAACACAACTCTTCAGTATATTCGATGCAGCTTCATAGTTATTCAAAAAAAATCCATAAGAGACATCACATTCCTTGTCTACTACACAAAAAGCGGCAGGAAAGATATGATTCTCTGCATCCTGTGGCACCGCCGCTAATAGAACACCATTATACCTGCTCCTCAAGAAGGTACCATCAACAACTATGCCTTTTCTAAGATGTCAAAAACCTTGAATCCAAGCACCATAGGATACAAAAAAGTATTTGAACCTTCCATTTTCATCAACATGCAATGACGTCTTACTTTCGAGATTTGTGGACTCAATCATGTAATGGTAGGCATCCAGGGTTGTATAACCATGCTCGTGTGTCCCCCTAACCAAGTCCTTAGAAATCCCTATGGCCGTATATATCTTCCAATACTAGATCAGGATACCCAATTTTGTAAGGAGTTGATTGGCCATAACTCTTATAGATGGGCCTTTGCCATTGAGGAAACTATTCTTGAAATATTCACTGAGGACCTTTGATGTGGTGTGAGGATTTTGGACCAAGATATGCTCCTAACCACATATGTGATACTTTTCATATTTATGAATGATGAATCTATCAGAACTTACGTACTTCACTGTTCTCAACCACCGCTTGTAGTTTGAATTAGCATGTTTGTAGCAAAAGACACTGCTCGAATTAATCACCTTCATTATTTTGAAATATTTTTTCAAGTAAGAAACAAAAAAAGTGGTAGATAGTTCTTTCTTGTCCTTGAATGACATTCCATTAAAAAAGATGGTCTCGCCATCTTGAAGATTGCCAGATTGTGTTGATCAAGAAGAATTGCCCACCGTATTAGTCGCATTAACAGGCGTAGGTGTTTGATCATCATATGGAATATTCATGTCTAGATCATCCAACCTATCATCAAAGATGTCTTGTTGTTGCTATTCTTCTACATTCTGGTTCTTATTCTCTCTCATCTTTCCAACTATGTACACCCTTAATAGTGTCCTGGATGAATCACTAAGATAAGAACACAACTGCAATGCCCCGAGTCTATACCCCGGATACTATACGGTGCTCATAATCTCGAAGACCCACAAGCTAACCCATGTCTGGTACCTACTACAATAACTAATTAATAATACTGTAGCTTTGCGAAAATAGGAAGAAATTTGCTATAAGGTTCAAATATGAAATAAATATAGAATATGGTATCATAATACCAAAAGTGAACATCAATACTGAAAACTGAACAACTATCTGAAAATACTCTAGTCTGAAAAGCCTCTAAACTATCTGAACTATGGAGTTGATGGGACAAGCCCCCAAATAAATTTGACTATTGAAAATGAACTAAAATACTAAAAAACAATCGTGTCCTCAATCTATGAGGACTCACCACTAACTCTATCTGCTGAGAATCTGAACTGATAAAGGTGCTTTGTAGCCCGTGCTCCTGAACCTATGATAAAAGACATCATAGCACAAAAGAAAAGCATATGTTAGTACTTTGAATGTACTGGTATGCACAGTGAGGTAGGCTGAAATGCATGGGTTCATATGCATGAATAATACTAACTAAATAGCATGAGTATAACTGGATAAGAGTACATGCACAAATATATAACTGTAACTTAGATCGTGATAATACTAAATATTGAATATGAATACTGATTAACTGATATTTAAGTATACTAATGCTGAATTACTAATAATTGAATGACTGTATATAATAGTCCTAAATCTGTGAAACTGTACTAAGTTCCAAACTGAGATGAGTGACTATATTTGACAGTCCTGAATCTGTAGAACTAAATTAAGTTCTATACTGAGACTGAATCAGAAACTGAGATTGAGGGAAGTAATCATTTCACCGACATGCCCCTCCTCTAACTGATTTGGGGTCGAACCTATAACCCCAGTTGGAAGGGTGTCAATACCATGCCATGGGTATGGACAAATTCTGAGTCACCCTTATCTGGTAGGTACTATGACCGAGAATGGTGGTACCCTCAACTGGCAGGTAGATCACCTTATCAACCCTCAACTGGCAGGTTGATGTCTCAACCTACGCTGGCTACATAGTTCTGGAATACAAGGACTGTTTCTAAGGATTACACCCTCTACTGGTAGGTGAGTCCCCATCCTTGAGTTCACTCGATGCTGAATCCTACTCCCAACTGAATAGACACTGGACTAAATTCTAAATTATACGAGGCTAGACTGAACTGTTATTGATCGTACTGTACAACTGAACTAAACTGATTATGAGTTTACTGAGTTTTCCTAAGTTCTGTAGTTGACTGAATTCTATTGATCGTGACATGAATGATACTACTCTGTGACTGACCATGGCTCTAGACAAGCAGCTAAATTGTCGGGTATTAAATACCCCCAGGAATCGATAGCACAAATTTAAAGACATGGCATAATCTTGAGACATGATAACTAACTACTGGGTCATCATTCATTCGTTTGGGCATTTAAGCAAACACTTGCATGACATGAACTTGTGTAGATGCTAACATGATATAATTTCACTATTCAACTCACATGGAAAATTCATCAAACACCTGTGGGGCATAATATATGCACATAATACTAAAACAACATGTAGGTTTCAAGATTCAATTCCAATCTCACAATTTCAAGGGTTTCAACATGAATTCACATAATAAAGCACACATAATCAATTAAATCTACATGAATCTTGTAATAGATCATGAAATAGAAACCCAATTATGTAATAATCATGAATACACTTTAATTCAAATCATGGAAATCATGAAATCACTCTACATGAACTTTAAAAGAGTTTCTTGGACTCCAAGGGTGGAAGGAAACCTTGGATGAACACTTCACATACCTTAATTGGTGAATTATTGAAAATTAACGGTGAAATCTTGAGCCTTGGATTTGAAATTTAAACTCCTAGGGTTTTTGTTCTTGAGCAATTTGTGAAAGAATGATTATGTTTCGCTAAAAGAGGGCTAAATTTTGCGTTATGGAGGCTGAAGGACGTGGGAAAAAGAATTAATTAACCCTGAGTACGCGGCTTTTAATTGATGCAATAGCCAACGCGCCGCGTCAAGTCCACATCAGTTCATTGGAATTTGACACTGGGAGTTGGAGAAAACATTTATCAATGCAATAGTCGACACAACGTCTTAAGATCGCATTGATTCACTGGTTTAGGATTCCAAAGGTGCTTCAAAGGAAGTATGAAAAATCCAAAACTTTCTCGGAAACACCTATTGACATTCTTGATCATGAATTAACTCAAATATCAAATTTTAATGAACGTAAAGGTCACAAAATAAGATTGCCAACTTTTCAAGGCTAAAATAACACTAAGTCTGAATACTTAGCTAAAATTTTCTATGTCTGGGACCCCCTCTTAACAAGCTTAAAGGACTGAATTAAGCTAAGAATTTTATGGGGTCTTACAGCAACTGATCCTGATCGGTTATCTTGAAAGGTATTACCCTTTAATTTTCAAAAGAGCTATGGCTGTAACTGATGATGAGTTCTTCCGATTAACAATTCAGTCCATAATAGTTAATGATTACGTTCACAAAATCATCATAGAAAACATCACTTTGGACTATCATAGCTATCGTCTCTAGTATTTCACCCTCCTTCTAATGTCATACATATCGATTGCTTTTCTCAATACATTGACCCTAAAAATCCACCCCTATTGTTAATGATCCCTCCATTAGTGGTACCTAAATAAAGTCATTTGTTAAAAAAATTAATAGTGATTTCATAGTGCCATACATGAATCCCAACAGATGTGTAATCTGTTGCAACAGATGAAAAATAAGTTGTAATAGGTAAGTGATCAGTCACAACAGATTAGTTACCTGTTGGGATTTATGTTACTCTCCTGAAGCTGATTTTAATAGACGAGTCATCTGTTGTAATAGGTGAATCACATATTGCAACAGACTATATATCTGTTCCAATAGATGAATCACCTATTGGGATAGATATTACGGTGCTAAGGCACCTTTATAGCTGATTCCAATAGATGAGTGACATGTTGCAATAGATAATTAACCTGTTGTGGCAGATGACTTACCTGTTGCAACAAACGATGTGTCTATTAGAATCAAATTTAGGTTCTATTGTAATAGTTTACTAATATTTTGCAAAAAATATTTACCATGTTACATCAGGCGACACATTTTTTGGAATCGAGTTCAGGTTCTGTTGCAACAGGTTACTAATTTGTTGCAACAAATATTTATCATGTTGTACTAGATAACTAATATGTTATAATAAATGCGTCATATGTTACAACAGATAACCCATTTGTTCGATTCATGTTACGGTACTATAGAACCATAAACATGAATCCAACATATGAGTCTTCCATTGAAACAAATGTCTCATCTGTCGCAATAGGTAATTGATCTGTTTAAACAGATTGCTCTTATGTTATATTCATGTTTGCGTGCTATCTATTATTGAAAAAATAGCACAATAGCAGTTACTCAAATGACAAATTTAACTAAAAATCATAATTTGACTTACTAAAGTCTCCTATGAAGTAATGCCAAAGTGAAAAGTGATGTACGAAATAAAATTTGACTTAAGAAATTGGTCAAATAGCAGTAGTAGCGGTAAAAACAACAACAATAATGGTAAACAAGAAGAAGATACAGATAATAATGAAGTAGAAGATGATGAATAAAGCAGCAACAACAATGAACAACACAAATAGCTAAGAGAGAGAAAACAACAGTCGATGAGGAGAGAGAGAAACATGCCTTTTTCCCTTCATTTCCCATTATATTAGGTAAACATTTAGATCAAAGTGTAAATTTTAAAACTTGTGGGATATTCTCAAACTTACCCAACTTTCTTAATCCATAATCAAGTGATAACACTCAAATTACACTCTTGAATGGGTGTAAGCGATCGTTGTCAATATAAAACCCAACTAGGTTGGGGTCGAATCCCACAGGGAATATGGTGTGAACTCAAGTTGTTTGCGATTTATTTCACTGATACTTTAACGTTTCCTGAAATGGGGGGTTTAGGTTTAACAATTTGTAGTTTAGTCACTTTACTTTTGGTGTTTGTAAATCAAGAGTTTATGAAATAACCAGAATTATGTTCACTAAGGCTTCCGGTATATGACAGATGCTAAAAGTGGTTCACTATTCTCACGGTGGGTAGGATAACAAGCTATCTTTATCGATGTTATGCTTAAATGTCTCTCGACCTACTTAAGTGTTTAATTCCCTAATCCTCTCGGACTTAGGAAATTTCTATTTACTGCCTAGATTTTACCTCACGTTAACTAACCTTGTTACAACACTGATTATTAAACGAAGTATTTTCGAGTCACTGCTCATAATTCACTTCCTACTATATTCGATTTCTTTCTCAATCAAATCAAAGCAGGTGTGTCTACTATTTTCAACCAACAGATATTAATTAAAACTTCAAAATTATAAATAAATCCTACCAACTTTTGAATCTTGAATACGTAGCACCTCATCAAGACCTAACCCTAGATCCTATAACTTAGGTTAATGGAGTTTAGCCACTCATTATGTAATGAATGAAACACATAATTGAATTCATGATTTGAAAGATAAACTTACAGAGATGAATAATAACTAGTGAATCATAGATTAAATTACAAAGGAAAAATCCCAAAATATTGATAATAATCTCTCAAAAGTAGTTGTGTTGTTAAAGTCAAGAAGTAAAGAGAGAAAATATCAAAATATGCTTTCCAAAACTCAAGGTATCGACCTTGTGCGGAATAATAATAATCTTCATCAAAAAGCCCTAAAACAAAACTTTAAATAGTTTACCCTAAATAAGGAAACAAAATAAAGGTTACAACTTTTTTTCAGAATAGCCGACGACTATTGGTGATGCCCTTATCAGGATCCTGATGACTTATCAAGAATGTTCTCAGACCTTCTCCAAATCAGCACTAGTCCTGTCTTAGGTTGCTAGCAACTTCTGACGACTTATCAGGACTGTGACAACTTATCAGAAATGTCATCACACTTTTGCTCCAATTCTCATGTCCTGCCTAAGTCTGACGGCATTCCTAACGACTTCTCACCATTATGACGGCCTATCACAAAATGTCATCACAACTACCACTTTAGGCCAATTCTCTATCTACTGATGACAACCAACCTGATAGCTTATCACAAGGCTGACGACTTATCACAAATGTCGTCAGCCATACTTGTCTTCAGATTTCTTCAAATTTCAACTTCTTTGCTTCATTTCATGTCGGTTCTCTATCATATCAGCTTAAACTGCAAAATCAAACATAAACTAATCAAAAATAACAAAAGTTGCTCAAGACCTTGCAATTATTTATTGTTAAAAGCCTCAATTGTGTTAGCATATGCTCACACATCAATACCCTCAACTTAAAACAATTGCTTATCCTCAAGCAACCAAAACATAACTAAGAGAATACAAAGTAGAATTTGGTAGCTTACTACTCATATCAATTTAGAATAATTTCACCATCTCTAAGGTTATTCAATTTAAAACTCACAGTTGATGTTTTGAAAAACAACCATGCAACTCACAAGCATCAAGATATGGCAAAAATTAAGCAATAAAAATTATGTCATACCAAGATCACACTATCTAAACAAGTCAGTGACTTAATAACATACCTAATGTTCCCTCACAACAAAGAAATCCCTTTCTTACTCATATTAGAATTGACATACATAAACATAGGGATAATCACAAGTCTTACTCTCAGAATGAAGTTCCAAATACTGCATGTCAAATGCCATAGGCTTTCCCTTATAGTCAGTACCCAAATCTTCAGGTAGGTCAGTTAGGATCACTTTAGGGCTTTTCTTAGGCATGTAATGTAGGCTAGGGGATGGTATGATGTTCATGGATATTTTAGAGTGACTATGCCTCCTTGACACTACACTAAACTCTTAGGGTTTCACTTCTTAACCTTCTTTTCTTCCTCTTCTTTTATTGATCACACATGCTCAAGATGGATGTTGTCTTTTCAATCATCATATTATCTTTTTATCATCTTTAACAAAACATTATCTTTTCTTATTCTTTTTTCACTGCACCTAACTTTTTATTCTTTTCTCTTATTCTACCTCTCTTCATTCTCATTTTGTATCACGCACCCCTATGATCGCCACCCTCAACTTAGGCTATTTGCCTAAGTCAAGATGCACAGTATCCAAAGAGGATCAGGTCCAAAACAGGTTCATTATGAGGTAAATGGGAAGGTGAGAGGTTTCACAGAAAGAAATAGGCATATAGGCTCAAATCAAGGATCAAGGGATATTATTCACATTGGGAAGGTCATTTAGGCTGAAAGTGGGTTACAATAAAAAATAGCCTATGATCCTTTCCTAACCCCTATCCTACAACCTAGGTAGGACTAACAGGGCAAGTTCTTGATTTGGTACATAGCAGGAGCTGAGTAAGACCTCACACACACATGAGACACAAGTACATCGCATATTACTACATATCCGATTCATGCAATTTGTTCAGCAAAAATCATCAAGTTTCTAGACTAATGCCACAAAAAGATACACCGTAGTCATAGATGAATGCAATTCACACAGTTATAAACTTAGATTAATGGAGAGGTGCTCAAAAGTCACAAAAAAGCCAACTACCTTAAGTACCTGTATTACTCCTAATTATCTAACAAAAACTGTTACAACAATATCCTACCATACACCCCCAACTTAAAATTAAAAATAAAGCTAAACTAAGGGTTAGAGTATACCTGGAACGGATCAATCCCAGGGTTCATGGGTTGCCTCCCATGCAGCGCCTGATTTAACATCGCGACACGACTCAGGTATCTCGATTACTTCAGACTTCAACAAGAAAGATAATGGTGATACTTTTCATTGATTCTTTCAGACCAATGTAAAGATTGACATGTTGCCCATTTACCTTGAAGGTACTGCCGTCATCATTTTCAAGTTGCGCTACTCCAGATGAGTAGATATGGCTAACTATAAAAGGGTCTGACCACTTAGATTTTAGCTTACCTAGGAACATCTTGAGTCTGGAATTGAACATAAGCACCATGCCACCCTTTTGGAAGTCTCGTTTCTCTATCCTCCAATCATCGTATTTTTTCATCTTTTCTTTATACAGATCTGCTCATTCATATTCCCTGAGATAGAATTCATCCATATTATTCAGTTGCCCCAGTCTTAGCTCTGCTACCTCCTTCCAATTCAAATTCAGCATTTTGAGTGCCCATAAGGCTTTGTGCTCCAACTCTATTAGTAGGTGGAAAGATTTTCCATAGACCAGCTGAAATGGTATATCCCAATAGGTGTTTGAAATGCCCACAGGGCATCATCGAGCTTTAGAGACCAATCTTTCTGGTTAGCGTTCACTATTTTTGCTAGGATGGCGTTAATCTCTCAATTTCACACCTCCACTTGCCCACTAGTTTATGGGTGGTATGGAGTAGCTACTCGGTGCTGTTTTACCCTATATTTTGCTAAACCTGCTCAAAATAGTTTGTTGTAAAAATGAGACCTCCATCGCTTATAATAGTACGTGGTACTCCAAAGCGAGAGAAGTTCTTCTTGAGAAAAGCAACAACCCTCTTCCCTTTATTATCAGATAATGCTACAACTTTGACCCATTTTGAGACGTAGTCAACTGCAACTAACATATACTTCATCCCATATGATCTTACAAAAGGACCCATGAAATCAATGCCCCAGACATTAAACAATTCCATTTCAAGCATCTTAGTCAAGGGCATATCATGTTTTTTGGAGATTGACCCCTGCCTCTAACATTGGTCACATTTCAGCACAAACTCATGGGCATCCTTGAACAATGTTGTCTAATAATATCCACTCTGCAACACCTTCCTAGACGTTCGATCGACTTGATGGTGAACCCCAATTGGGGAAGCATGGCATGCTTCTAATATGCATAATACATCCACTTTCGGTACAAATCTCCTTATGATATTATCCGTATATCGTCGAAAAAGACACGGTTTATCCCAGAAGTAATGAGTCACATCATGCAAGAATTTCTTCCTTTGATAGAAAGAAAGGTTTTTTAGGATGACCTCACTCACAACATAATTTGCATAATCCGCATACCAAGGCAATTTCTCCATAGTGGCAACCAAGATCTCCTCATCAGGGAATGCATCATTTATCTCCGTTCTATCACTAATTTCCTGTTCACCTTCTATTCTAGACAGATGATCTACAACCCAATTTTCACAACCTTTCCTATCTTTAACCTCAAAGTCAAATTCTTGCAGCAGCAATACCCATCTAGTCAGCCTTGGTTTTGCATCCTTCTTAGCCATTAGATACCTAAATGTAGCATGGTTGGTGTGGACCACCACTTTGGTCCCAAGAAGATAAGCTATGAACTTCTCAAAATCATACACTACAGCCAAAAGTTCCTATTCTGTGACGGTGTAATTCTTTCCGCTCCATTCAGTGCTTTGCTGGCATAATATTTCATAGTTTGTCCCTCTTTTGTCCCAATACAGCTCCAAGGGCAACACTATTGGCATCACACATGATCTCAAATAGTTTTGACCAGTCAGGTGCAACAACAATAGGGGCCTCAACCAGCTTCTTTTTAAGGCATTCAAATGCCTTCAAGCACTCATCATCGAAGGAAAACTTCACTTCTTTATCCAAAAGTTTGCAAAGTGGATTTGCAACCTTCGAGAAGTCTTTTATAAATCTCCGATAAAAGCCAGCATGTCCAAGAAAAATACGTACTCCCTTCATAGAAATGGGAGGTGGTAATTTCTCAATAACTTCCACTTTTGCTCGGTCAACTTCTATCCCTTTTTCAGAAATTTTATGGACGAGAATGATGCCCTCCTTTACCATGAAATGGCATTTTTCTCAGTTAAGTACCAAATTAAATTCAACACATCTATGCAAGGCTAGATTCAGATTTGCCAAATACATCTCGAATGAATCACCCACCACAGAGAAATCATCCATGAATACCTCTATGGTGTCCTCCACCATGTTTGAAAAGATAAACATCATACACCATTGAAAAATGGCTAGCGTATTGCATAGCCCAAATAGCATCCTATTAAATGCAAAGATGCTATATCGGCATGTGAATGTCGTCTTTCTCCTGATTTTCAGGAGCAATAAAGATTCAGTTGTATCTAGAATAACCATCCAAGAAGCAATACCACCCCCTTCCAGCCAATCGATCAAGTATTTAGTCCATAAAGAGCATCGAGAAGTGGTCTTTCAGAGTCCAAGAATTCAGCTTGCGGTAGTCCATGCAAACTCTCCACCTAGTTACAGGTCTGAATGGAATCAACTCATTCCTTTCATTAGAAACCACCATCATGCCCCCTTTTTTGGGCACTCATTGAACTAGGCTCACCCACTTGCTGTCAGAAATAAGGTAAACCACTCCTACATCCAACCACTTAATAATCTCCTTCTTAACCACCTTTTTTATTGTTGGGTTAAGACGGAGTTGATGCTCTATAGTTGGAATACAATCTTCCTCAAGTTGAATTTTATGCGTGTAGATGCCCGGGGGAATGCCATTAATATCTGCAATGGTACAGCCTATAGCTCTCTTGTGCCTCTGAAGTACTGAAATAACTGCGTTTACCTGTTGCTCATCCAAATCAGCCGCAATAATAACAGGTAGTGTGTTCCCATTGCCCAAAAACACATACCATAAGTGTCCAGGTAGTTCTTTCAATTCCAACACCGGAGGCTCCTCAATAGATGGCTTGGCTGGTAGTGTTGGTCGATTAGCAAGGTCAAGGTCTAGCCTTTTAGGAGAACAATGATATAAACCCATTCCTATCAAAGCACAAATAGTCTCTTGATTCTCTCCAATTCCTTCACTATCATAGTTCATCATAATTGCGGCCAAAGGTTCGATAACAAGTTGCTCAGCTATGGACACTTTCTGTTCGTCCTTATAATACACATCAACTACTGAGAAGACACTCATTTCTTCATATTGCTTCATTGACTTACCCACATCAAATTGGACCACTTCATTATTCATCCTGAATAAGAGCTCATTCGCTCTCAGATCAATCAACACACTTTTGGTTATGAGGAAAGGTCGACCCAAAATTATGGGCACCTTGAAGTCCACCTCACAATCCAGAATGACGAAGTCTGCAGGGAATATAAAGTTGGACACCTTCACTAACACATCACATACAGAATGCCAACAGGTCGCTTTACTGACCTATCCTCCATCACGAGTCACATGTTGGTGGGTGTGGGATTTCCCAGACCTAACTTTCTATAAACAGTCAGTGTCATCAGATTAATGTTTGCTCCCAGATCACATAATGCTTTGGCGAATTCCATATTCCCAATTGTACAGGGAATAGTGAATGTGCCTGGGTCTGGCTTCTTCTGCGCCAAGGTCCTTGTAGAAATAATGCTACAATGGTGGAGATTTACCTCCGATTCGTAGCTCCCAGCTCTTTTCTTAGTCATAAGATCCTTCATGAATTTCGCGTATCCTGGCATTTTCTCAAGTGCCTCAACCAAATTCTTATTATGATTGTTTGGTCCTTATTCTTTTCAAGGATTATTTTACTTGGAACCGATTGATCTACCACGCTTCACGCATGTATAGACTTTGTCCTTCATGGACACAAAATAGGAGCACTTGCAGCTTAAATATGAGATGCTTTTGGCATTTGACTTGAATTATCTTTTGAATGAGGATCCAATGATAATTCCTCACATATTTCTTACATATTTCTTAGCTGTTTATAATCTCCACTTATGTTAGGAAAACTAACATGCATCCTCCATCTTCTTTGAGAAATCCATCTTTGCACATCATGGTATATTCATTAATCGTATACCGTACATCAAAACTATTAGATGAAATAGTTGGTTCCTAACCCTGAACCAATTGAGAGGAAAGAAATAATCATAATTTATTGGTCTAATGCATACGAGTGTTGTTTTATGTAACATATCATATTTCAGACCAACAGATGAAGCTTTGTTCTCATTAGCAATGGCTTAGCTATTTATCGAAGGCATTCAATGCCAACCCATCATCATCAAGATGAATTTTCTTGATTACACAATCCAAAAGTTATGCTCTTAACTCAATTTTACTGAGCAAACAACTTTACGAATGTCAAATTGCAGGTTGACAATGAATGTACATATGATCATCTTATTGATGCATCTTTTCAACATATCACATGATAGGTGAACGGGCCCTTATTCACCTTTTATGCTTTTCAGAATTTAACGGATCCAATCCCAAAATTAGTTGGTCCAACCAACTTGTCATGAGAATAAGCGACATAAAAAATTCCTGAAGAATCTTCTAGTTCTTCAATACATGTCTAATACTCAATATGCACATCTTTGAAATGTCACAATTGTTCATATCAATTTATGAACTTTTGTTCTAGAAAAATTCAAGTATACCATGACATGAACCTTTTACTTTAGTAAATTTCAGATTTACTATTACATCAATAAATTTCAGATTTACTACTTTAGAGGTAGATTTCAAAATAACTCTTCTCAGTTATTCTTATTCTTTTGCAGGTGAGTTGTGATACCATCACAATCAAGTGCACGTTTATATTTATATTATCACATTCACCTAAGGGAATGGATATGTACCTAAAACAATCAAAATTCTCGTTCCCAGGAATGGAATATAATCATGCCTTAAGCGTATCAAATTATGATAGCTAGTACAAAAGCAACTTGAGGCATACATATGATTTATTGCTACCACATTCAATTCAAGGAATAGAGCATATTTAATGGGACATGTTTCACCAAATACCCATTATTTTTCCTTAGCCATCATAACATCATCACTATGGTGCATTGAGATTCAAACTCAACGTCTTATCAATATAAAGGCACCTTAGGCATAAATCGATGGGATTTGAACCCAACATATTATCATTCCTTTTGATAATATTATTCTTGAGGAATAAATTTAAAACATAAATGGTTCCAAACCAATTATTTTTCCTCAAATCCAACAATAATTATATTATTAGTAGCAAAAGACAAATAACATAAGGAATTACT
Organism: Capsicum annuum; assembly: GCF_002878395.1. Taxonomy (NCBI): domain Eukaryota; kingdom Viridiplantae; phylum Streptophyta; class Magnoliopsida; order Solanales; family Solanaceae; genus Capsicum; species Capsicum annuum. The sequence goes on from NC_061120.1 coordinate 211,683,738, forward strand.
AATCTTGAAATTACCTTTAAATTTATAATCTCACCTTTGGCAGAGTTTCGTGCTAATAATATATTATAAAATATAAAGTAAGAACAATAAGAAAAAATAGAGAGAGAAGAGGGAGAGACTTCTTTATTTCTCTTGAGGATGAGAGATCATAAGATTGATCCTTGAGGATGATTTACAATGAAGGAAAGCCTTCTATTTATAGGGGAAATTTACTCCTAGTTTCTAACTAAAAGATAGATAGTTCAATTTCAAATAGATATCAACTAGATCTTGATAGATCTTATTAGATATTAATAGATTTTATCTATATAGACATTCACTATAATGTAAATACATTTATAACAACTCTCTTCTTTTTTCAAAATCCAAGAAACTTATCCATTTATACCTTGGGGAAACCTCAAAAATCTCTCTTTTAGAGTTGAAAATACTCACAACATTTTTAACTCTCAAATATTTTACAACAATATTGATGATGATGAAATTGTAGAGAATGTGATTGAAGACCTAAAAAAAGAGAAAGAGATTTTTCTTTGAGGGAGGGAAAAAAACTAGTTCTATTCTTGAAGTTTCATCATCAATAATGGTGGTAGTAACATATTTGATTTTCAACCATTTAGTGAATCATCATGTGTTATGACGATGATCAATTCGGTGGATCCTTTTGGGGATTCCAAGAAATCAAAGGGAAAAATGGTTGAAGCAAATCAAGAAATTGAAAATAGTTCAATTCTTGAAGTGGGATCATCATCAAAGAGTGATGATAGTAGTAGTAAGGGGTTCGAGTTTGTACCATTGATTGACTCATCTGTTGTAACGATGAATTTAGTGGATCCTTTAGGGGATTCCAACAAGTCAATGAAAGGAATGGTTGAGTCAAATCACAAAACTAAAACAAGTTCCATTCTTGAAGTGGCATCAACATTAAGGAGTGATAATAATATTAGTAACGGGCTCAAGTATCTAACATTAAGGAGTGAATCCTAATGAACATTTCAAGAAATCAGTGGAAGAGATGTTGGAAGTAAATCAACAAACTAAAGATTATGAGAAATGTCTTGAAGAGTTGTTGATTTGGTACTTGAAATCTAATGGGAAAAACAACCATAGGTACATTTATTGATGCCTATTTTGATGTATTGAATGGCTGCACTTCTTCAACTAATACTATAAGTTGTAGCCATTCATTCACAATTCCTCCATTCTTTGGATCTACTTCAAGTGTTTCTGCTAGTCCTCCATTTTTATCTTCGTTAGAAGCTAAGGATGAGATTGTTGATGAGATTGCGACAACAAGAAGATTCTTTGTGTAATCTCATAGGTCAGATTTAGATAGGATAGGATATTTGCATATTTTACTTCTACATTTTGCAAGGTCAAGATAATATTAATGGGAGAAATGTTAAGTTTTTTATCTTCATATGTTTGAAAGACAATAGAGTAAAGAAAATACATGTTTCTTTTTCTTGTTTGAAAATTCTAAATAGTTCGTACCTTATATATTTTTCTTGAATCTATTGCTAATTGGCTACTTTTAAACGAGACTAGTTTAACCGCACGTGCCTTTCACGTGTAACGTTTGATTTTTTAAAATTAAATCATTTTATTTATATTTTTAATGATGTGCAAAAGTTTAAATCATTTTTCAAAGATTTTTCACACTTTAATATAATAATATAAACATATACATATATTTTAATGTAAGCACATATGTATTTTATATTATCACTATTGCTTTTGTCATCCAATACCTCTTTCCCTTACAGACAGAGGCTATTTAATTTGAATCATATTTGTTGTACAATTATTTTTCTATATTTAAAATCTTTTCTTGTATTTGAAATCACATCTTTACCAAATCATTGATTACATTCTAATTACATTCTTAAAACTTTTAAAAATTTAGTACTTCTTAAAATTTTCTTCTTCTAATACTTTTGTATTTATTTCTAAAATTTTCAAATCTTCTTAAAATAAAATTTAATCTATTTAGAATTCTTAAACTAATGAAAAAAATATTAGTTGTCATTAATTCTGATGATTTCTAATAAGAAAAGGTTTTATCATAAATATATTTAAGTATTTTTTAACTCTTAAATATTAAAAAAAAATAGTAAAAAGATGATTTTATATATAACAAAGACTTTTAATAAAGGGCAAAAAATTCAAACAACATTTCATCACAATCCAACAACAATGTAAATTGGGGGGCTTTGATTAATTTGGACTCTAAAGTTTTGACAAACTATGGAAATTAACTCCAAAAATGAGAAACAAGAGTAGCAGCAATATAAAATCGAAGAAAATTCAAATTTCTGTTTTGATTTGAAAGAGGGAAATTGAGGCCATCATTTCAAGTCAATTCATAATTAATTTTTTTTTTGCCCCTCTATAAATATAACATTCTTTCTCTTATTTATAAGAGGGAGGTGAGCAGCTGAAACAGGCAGGAGGTCGACATGCCTGCTTCACCTGCTTCAACTGTAATTTTACTATATCACCCCTAATTAATTATTATAATTTATTAATGTATTAAAATATTTAATAATATTAAATAAAAAATTTAAAATAGACATTTATGACATATCTGCTTTAGCTGCTTCAATCATAATTTTACTATATCACCCCTAATTAGTTGTTGTATATCTAATTAAATATTATAAGTCATTTACGTATCACAAAATTAATAATATCTAATTATAAAAAAGGTAAAATAGACATTTATGACTGTTTCAGCTACTTCAATCATAATTTTACCGTATTAGCAAAGCAAGCACGAAGTCGACATACTTGCTTCAGCTGCTTCAACTGTAAATTTACTATATCACCCCTAATTAATTATTATAAGTCATTTATGTATTAAAAAATTAATAATATTTAATAAAAAATTAAAATAGATATTTATTACATGTCTGCTTCAGCTGCTTCAATCGTAATTTTACTATATCATCCCTAATTAATTATTATATTTTTAATTAAATATTATAAGTCATTTACATATTAAAAAAATTAATATTATCTAATTAGAAAAAACTAAAATAGACATTTGTGACTGTTTCAATCGTAATTTTACTATACCATCGTTAATTAATTATTATACAAGTATATTTTATAGTAATTTTGCTATGTCGCTTCTAATTACTTATTAGAAGTCACTTAAGACATGTGTGCTTCATTTCTTTCATCGTGATTTTGCTATATCACCCCTAATTAATTATTCTGATCGTTTAAGTATTGAAAAATTGATAATATATCATAAAAAAGATAAAAGAGACATAAAATGATATGTCAATATAAAAAATTTGATTGACTATGAAATTATATTAGTGCACATAAATTGGGATGGGACAGAGCAGACATAAATTAACGTATATTATTTAAAAATAAAATAAAAAGTATTATAAATCACAATAATTAAGAACTTATATAAAAGTATTTATGTAAAAAAAATCATTGACTGTCGAAATTTTATCCGTGCCACATAAATCGAGACAGGAAGAATATTCATATATTATTGAAAAATAATGTAAAAGACATTATAAATTGCATAATTAACATCTTAAGAAATTTAAAAAATATAAAATATTATACTGACTCTCAAAATTATACTAGCATCATTTAAAGTGAAACAAAAGAAAACAACAACAACCAAGTATATTCCCACAAAGTGGGGTCTGGGGAGGGTAGAGTGTACGCAGTCCATACCACTACCCCTAAAAAGGTAGAGTGACTGTTTTTGATAGACCCCCGGCTCAAGATACAAGGCAGTATACAAAAGGATCAGAAGCATAGAACCTGATACAATAACATAGGTACGACATCCACAAAACATTGTACATTTCCAAACAAAGGACACCAGCGTCCACCTAATTACTGACTACGACTCATCCACACCCTTTGCCCTCTATCCTAATGTTTTTCCTCCATATCTTCCTATCCAAGGTCATGTCCTCAGTCAACTGTAACTGCTCCATGTCACGTTTAATCAGTTCGCTCCAATATTTCTCCGGTCTACCCCTACCCCGCTTGAAACCTTTCAAGGCCAACCTCTCACACCTACGAACTGGGAAATCTATACCCCTCTTCATCATATGACCAAACCATCTCAACTTTACCTCCCGAATTTTATCCTCCACAGAAACCACTCCCACCTTCTCCGTAATAATTTCATTCCTAACCCTGTGAGCCCTTGTGAAACCACACATCCAACGTAACATCCTCATATCCGCCACTTTCAACTTCTGGATATGAGAATCCTTAATCGGTCAACACTCAGTTCCATACAACATAGCAGGCCGAATTGCAATTCTATAGAATTTTCCTTTTAGCTTGGGGGGCACATTTTTACCGCATAAAATTCCTGAAGCGAGCCTCTGTTTCATCCGACCAGTCCCAATACGGTGAGAGACATCCTCATCTATCTCTCCATTCTCTTGAATCGTAGACCTGAGATACTTAAAACTACCCCTCTTGCAAACCGCCTGATAATGCAACTTCACTACCATCTCCTCCTCGCACCTCGAGTCACTAAACTTGAATTCCAAGTACTCCGTCTTGCTCCTGCTCAACCGGAAACCTTTAGACTCCAGGGTGTGTCTCCAAATCTCCAGCTTATCATTAACCCCTTGTCGCAACTCATCAATCAAAGCTATATCATCCGCGAAAAGCATACACCAAGGCACCTCGCCTTATATATTCTGCGTCAACACATCCATCACCAAAGCGAATAAAAACGGACTAAGAGTTGATCCCTGATGCAACCCTGTCATGACCGGGAAATGCTCAGAATCTCCTCTCATTGTCCTTACCCGAGTCTTCGCCCCCTCATATATGTTCTTAATCGCTCTGATGTACGCCACCGGGACCCCTCTTGCCTCCAAGCATCTCCAAAGAACCTCCCTAGGGACCTTGTTATATGCCTTTTCCAAGTCAATAAACACCATGTGAAGATCCCTCCTTCTCTCTCTATACTGCTCTACCAGTCTCCGCACAAAGTGAAAGTGAAACAAAAGAAAAAAATACTATAAATCACAATAATTAAAAATATAAATTATTTTAATAATTTAAATTGAGATAAAAAATAACATATATTGGGCCCATGCTGGTACGGGTCATCGATATCTAGTATATTTCATAAATGTAAGTAAGACTAATGTCATGTTAGATATACTTTTGTATGCATTTATCATACGTGCTTTTAATAAAAATATTCTTTTTAGTCAAACATCTTTTTTAAAATTTGTTTAGTCAAATACCAATATATTTAACACATGATATCAGATTCACATTATTTTAATAGATTATGTAGAAGTAATTATTTAAGGGGTTTATGTGTCAATACATTACATCTACTTATCAGAAAAGAATAACTCCGCAAAAATCTCATATTTTTCTAGATCGTTCGTCAAAAAATAAGCACTTTTGTAGGAGTATTAGAACTACACTTCCCTACAATTTAATTTTATTTTTATCCCTCCATAAGTGTAACATCTATACTATATTTAAAGTGCGATAGGTTTTAGAAATGTTGTTTGAACTTTTTGCCCTTCATTAAAAGTATTTGCTTCAGTCAAAATCTCCTTTTTACTATTTTCCTAATATTTAAGAGTTGAATATTAATTAAACATTTATAGTAGAATTTTTTCTTATTAAAAGTGTCACGATCCAATTTTTTAAGTTATGATGACGCCTACTGTAACCCACCTGTAGGTAAGTCAAACCCGTAGTCCGGAACAACTAGTAACGACATGAATAAATCCCAAAACCTGATGGTATCAGTACAAAAGCTTCTAATATAATAAGAGTAGAAAAGTGAAATATCAAGGGAAATACAGAAATACAACTTATCTTTGAATATAACATAGATGCTAGTCTAATACATAAGAGGGAGTAAAGTAATATTCCGAACGTTAGGAGCTCACTCTGTATCTCCGAACCATAGCTACTTCTCAAAATGCACACATCAACAATGATAACCCGTACTATGATCTACAGGCTGCTGAAGTGTAGTATGAGTACAAAATAAATGGTACTCAGTAGGAGACTGCCAACTGAGCTCCCAAGATAAAGAAGATATATAACATATAAAGAAAATAGAAACTACACCCAAATGTCCATCAATCATATAACAAAGCCAATGAGATATCAAGGATAGCCTACTCTATTCATGTCCAAAAAACTAATATAATAGGACTAAGTAAGTATCAAGGATTAACTATCCTAATCCAGTCATACTCATGAAACTAAATACTATATCGTATATCCCCCGGTCAATATACGAATAAAGAACGAAAGAAGGTTATACTATAATATACAAGGCCAAGGAATGAATATACAATCTGAACAAAAAGAAGGAAAGGATATACGGTAACATCATAGACACATATAGCTAGAAACACACACACACACACACATATATATATACAAGGTCATCTCGAAGCATAACCTAGATCATCATATATTCTTTTTAATGACTCACTATAATCCTATCAGGATTTAACCCTACATACTTAGGGTTTCTAATTCTATATGTCTAGACATGAAAGAACATGCCTAATAATGAAATCATAAGATAGAAGAGGCCGAAAACATACCTCAAATATTGATACCGAATCAATAACCAATCTGTCATAAACTAGCCATAATAATGATCATAACAATGAAATAACAATATCAATAACAACGCGAGTAACTAGCTATTCCAGACAACCAAATACCTAACCGAGATTATGCGTTCTCCCATCGCTCCAGACTCAAAAGGCTCATTTCGCACACAACAACACGAGGCATAATTATCACCCATATCTATGCAACTGTCCCACACCGGCTGATAGACATAGGTGCATGCATACTGGTAATAGGCGATGCGCATGCAAGAATGAATACAAGGTACACAATCAATATCATAACCGTCCTCTGGACTCAAATTGGGTATATATATCATCATCACAGCACCCTCGAAAGTCTTGCCGGGTATTAATATCATTATCACAGTATCATTTGGCCTTGTCGGGTATAAATATCATCATAATAGTATCCTTCGGCCTTGTTGGGTATCAGTATCATTATAACAGTATCCTTCGGCCTTGTCGGATATCAATATCATCACAATAACATCCTTCGGCCTTATTGGGTATCAATATCATCATAACCAATAATACATATGTATCGATATATATAATAGGTGCATAGACTCAAGCCATGGCTAAAAGAGTGTAAATCCATATGTTTGTTGCTCGAAATGATCTTTTAGACTAAATCATTGTAAAAATATAGAAAGGGTTGGAATATCTCACGATTGGAGTAAATAATAGTTCCAAGTCATGGAATGAAATCTGTCTCGGTCAAATCTTTATATAATATTTTAAACCTCTTTTATATGTATAAATATTCCATTTAGTAAGCAATTATTATAGTAAAGAAATCTATTATTAAGGTGAAAAGTGGGGTTAAATCCTTATTTAGGAAAACAGTGTTAAGGTCGTATTTTATCTAGGATCAATCAATACCTATATAATAGTCATAAATATACCGAGTCTATGCATGTCATCACTATTATTTAGTCAATGAAACCATAAGAAACATAAACATATATGTTTCCACATTTTACAATCGTATCATTTACAAGGATAAATACTTTTGGGATATCCAACGAATATCATAACATGATTCTCAGCTCAATAATATATCCATAATAATCATAACATCGTACTCACAGCCTTAGGCCCAATAATAAAAGACAAGCCCCATAAGGTCTAAAGTAAAGTGTGAGCCCCACGAGGGATAAAGTAAATGACAAGCCCCATGAGGGATAAAGTAAATGATAATCCCCATGAAGGTTAAAATAAATGACAAGCCCCACGAGGGCTAAAGTAAAGGACAAGCCACATAAGGAATAAAGTAAATAACAAGCCTTACAAGGGTTAAAGTAAATGATAAGCCCCACGAGGGCTAAAGTAAAAGAGAAGCGAGGAAGAGAATACTTTCATAACCCATCATTCATCGTCAAGGTCAATTTATTCATAGATATATATGAATTCATATAACATGAAAATTACAATGCATTATCGGGTTCAACATGGTTAGTAGCATAACTTCTTATGTAGTCAATAAATATGCCTTTTAGAGCCCTTAGTATCATGACTCACAGTATTATCAACAAGAGTGCTTTCTAGCCTAATCACTAGTTTGGTTACTAGGCAAAAGTATAACATTAGTAATGTCATAGTCCAAAGCCCAAAATAGTAGTTTAGTCAATGATTTAAATAATAACATAGTCATGGGCTTAATAACATAAACCATAGCTACACATAGCATTAACGATAATGTAGTCAATAATCATATACATCACCTCAAATATTATCACCATAACTCATTTACCACAGTTAGCCAACATGCTCCCAAGGCCATTCCCTAACCTTTTAACAAGCATCTAAGGTCTTCAATGAAACTATATAAATCCAAGCTTAAGGTGGTTAAAGATCCCTCTTATAATTCTCAATTTCCATAATTAGGCAAACTATGCCCCAAACTAGGCTAAGGTATCTAGTTCAACTTCTAGATGTCAAGTAAGACATAATCAATCCTAAGATATGAACTTCACCTAGAAACATAGGTATTTAAGCCAACACTACCCAAATTATGATTTCAAGATCACTAGAATAGACCAACAAAGGTTAAACATACTAACCATGATTTCAACACATAAACCACATCCCAAACCTAACACACAATCATATCTATGCGACAAATTAGCTTAACCTAAGAAAAAGGCAATAGGGTTCTAAAAGGGTCATAAACATTCCATTTTACAGGTCTAAAACCATCATCTAATTCTGCAAACATCAATAATCACTACTAAGTTATTTTATTCATAATCAAGCCTAACATTCATATTCACATGCCATACATAACACACATCATCTTCGAAGAAGAGTAGGTAGAAGCCTACCTCAAAGTCAGACCATAAAATCTTAAATTACTTACCATATGCTCGTCTTTAGTTCACGATTCCCAAAAAGCCATCATGGTATCAAAAATAAAATCTACTCACCAATATGAATCTTACGATAAATATATTGCACTATTGTGCTTCGGGTTCAAAAATGACACCAAATACTTTAAGTGGGTCCCACTTACAGAAAATACATTTTCGAGATCAACCCAACACTCACACATCATCAAGAAATCATAAACCTCAAGAAATGGGTGCAAACAAAGCTAATTTTGAGCTAAAATCAAGCCCTAAGTGAATTTGGAGTTTTGGGTCAAGGAATACGAAATTCATCAATAAAGTGATGAAATCTTAACTTAATTCAGATGATAATCATGATAATAGATGATAATAAAGCTCTTAAGTCACTCACACAACTCAATTTTAAGTTATCATATCCATTTAGGGTTTTAGGCTCTCAAATATGAAGGGAAAATTCCTAAACTCGTGATCTTAGGGTCTATTCATAGACCCCCCTGGAAAAGAGATGTGATAACACCCAAGCTACACCTTTAATCTGAAGATTATGCTATCACTGTCAAATATAGTAACCCAACCAAGGTTGGGATCGAATCCCAAGAGAATACAAGGAATTGAGGCTCTTAGCTGTTGTAATCAACGAGAAAAACTGGAAAAGTAAATGAGGGTAAATTATAGTATCAATATCGAATAAGAAGCTAGTATCAAGTTTGGTTGTAATCAGTCTTAGGTGAACACTAGAATTGTGTTCCCCCTGGCTTCTCAACTCCGTAGGCTTATTATGCTTTATTGAACCAACCCGATACCTTCCATGTAGAATCTTACAAGTTATATACCATCAATCGTCTTTTGAACTAGCTAACAGATTTCACCCTTTATCTTTTGAGTCTCAGGATGTCGCCTTACCAAACCTTATCCTAGATCCCAGTTAACTATTACCTTTTGAGTCTCTAGTTATTAGATGACAACTAACCATCTTACTGAGATAATACCTAGTAGCATGGATCGACAGTTAAACTTCAAATTCCTGTCGTAGTTATCTTTTCCTAGTCACTACTCCTCTTTCGGAGTAAGTAGCAATAAAGTGAAGATAATACAATGCATGAATGCGTATCGACTCAGAACAACATAGCACTTCCCCTACTTCGTCTATCCATTAGGGTTTCCATAATCCTAGCTATGGGTTTTTAGCACATACTTTTGAAGTAATCAAAAATATTCATAATTGAAAACATAAGATGATATCACAATAATCATAACTGAAAACCCAAAACTTTTACTGAATTAATCAACCAAAATCAATACAAGAGAATTCCAAAACCAAAATCGAATCTCGGAATCAAAATATGTTTGTAAGTATCAAAAGTGCGTAACTTCCACTAAAAACATATAAAGGGTATTTATAGTACATGAGGAAACCCTAAAATCAAAGTCTGAACAAAAAAGGACAAAAAAAGGTTTCTGGCCACTTACCTGTGTCTACATGCAGCCTGGCCTTGGACGCATGTGCCACAGACGGCCTGACCCTGGGCGCATGTAGACATGGGTAAGTGCCAGAAAAATTTCCTGCACCTTCTGTTCTCTGGACTTTGGACTTCTGGCACTTACCTTACCCACATGCGGTCCACATGTGCTACATAAGGTTTGGATGTTGACATAAGTAAGTGCCGAAAGTTCTTTTTCAACTCTTTCACTCTATGGATCTTCAATTTTGGTACTTACCTTAATCTCGTACAGACCACATGTACTACATGTGGTCCACATGTAGACATAGGTAAGTGCCAGGCCTTCCTATTCTTTCAACCAAGCTTCTAACTTCAAATTTCATTATATGCTTTGGTCACGTACATCCGAAAAGTGTCACGAATACCCAAAAATTGATTGAGTAAGTAGCCAAAAACTCCATTTTTCATCTTTTTCTTGAACTTCGCATTCAAAACCTAGTTTTCTGCAAAACATACCCAAAACACATCATATCTAACAAAAAAACTAAGAAACTTGCATATTTTCATTATTTTAAGTGTCGAAAATGCTATATTTCTATAACATATCAATACCCTCAGCTTAGAACATTTGCATGTCCTAAGGAAACACACACAACAAATCAAAAGACAATGCTTAACTAGGAGAATCTAAGCTATCCAAGACAGTCAATAAAAATTTTCACAATATCCCCTTCTATCTCAACTGTTCAAAACCAACTGTGTAAAAACATAAAGTACGACACAATGGGTTCAAGATATGTCATTACATTAGCCACAGACAACCATGCATATATGGACAAGTTACACTACCCAAAACAAGTAAGCAGCTAGAAATATGACTCATGTGCCCTCACAACAAATAAGTCGTAGTCACTCATATAAAATAATGCATGTCAATGCAGGGACAGTCAAGAGACAGTCACACTTAAAAGAGAAGTTCCAATCAATGTTCATCAAATACCATAGTCTTGTCCTTATTTTATTTACCTAAGCTTTCAGACAATCAAGTTAGGATCACTATAGGAATTTTATCGGCCTGTACTGTAGGCTTCGGGGAATGGTATGGTACATATAGATATAACGTGACTAAGCCTTCTTGCCACTACACTAACTTTGGGGTCTCAGTTATTAGCTATTTTTATTTTTATTCCATCCTTATTTCTCTCCTTTTATTCTTTATTGCACATTCAAGTTGGGTGTGGTTTTTTATTCTTTTTTTCACAAATTTTTTCTTTTCTTTTTTCTTTTTCTTTTTCTTTTTCTACCACACCCAGTCGTACTAACTTTTTCTCTCATTTTACCCTTCTACTTACCAACTTTACATCACACACACCTATGATAGCCACCCTTAACTTAGGCGATTTGCCTGAGTTGAGGTGTACAATGTCCAAGGAGAATGGACCAAAATAGGTTATTGCAACACAAATAAGAAATTGATAGGTGAAACAAGAAAAACAAGCTATAAGGCTCAAAACAGGGATCAAGGCATACTATTCCATATAGGGAAGAGTATTTAGGCTAAAAGTGGACTAAAATAAAAATGTCCTATGATCCTTTCCTAACCGACTATCCTATAATCTAGGAAAGACTAACCGGGCAAGTTCTGAATTCAACACACAAAGGGAACTAAGTAGCATCTCACATACACATGACACAGAGTCAATATTACAATCTACTACTTATCTGGTTCATGCAATTGTTAGCAAGTGATTATCATGTCCCTAGTCCTAATGCCATAACAAGACCCACAGTGTTCACATATATATACGTTCACACAATTCTAAAACAAATTTTTGAAGGGGTATTATTTTCCTCAAACATCAACCAAAACATGACAACTACCCCAAATACTTAAAAATATCCTAATTACACAAAAACACAACACAATATGAAAAAAAATATGACATAAATTTTAATCTTGATAGATCGATTTTACAATTATACCGCAACCGACAGGAAAAGAAGCACAACAACAAAAACCCATAATGGCTATGGTATACCTACCCCCAACTAAAAACTGTGCACTGTCCCCAATGCACTAAAATAATATGAAACAAAAGGAATGAGAACATACCTGGACGCACTAAGTGTCTGTGTGCCTTGGGTTGCCTCCCAAGTAGTGCCTGATTTACTGTCACGGCATGATTCAGTTCCGTTGGCTTCTCAGACTTCACTAAGGTCTCTATTAACACAGACTTTTACTTTCTCTAGGTTTCCTCTGTAGTACTTCAGTTGCTGCCCATTCACCTTGCTCAACCTCAAGTTTGTTGCATCACGCTACTCAAAATTAGCTTTTTCAATGCCCATAGTGCCTTATGCTCAAGATCAACTGGTAAATGGAATGCCTTGCCGTATACAAGTTGATATAGTGAGGCACCTATGGAGGTATTATAAGCTGTCTGGTAGGTCTACAATGTATCATCTAATTTTCTAGACCAGTCAGTCCTATTGACATTCACAGTTTCTGCCAAGATAGGCTTTATCTCTCAATTAAAGACCTCAACTTTCCCACTTGTCTTAGGATGGTAAGGTGTATCCACCTTATGCCTTATACCATATCTATCAAGCAGGGCTTTAAACAGGTGGTTGCAAAAGTGAGATCCACTATAACGGATAATTGTACGTGGAGTACCAAATCGAGAAAAGATATTTTTCTTCAAAAAGACAGTAAAACTTCTACCTTCATTATCTGGAAGTGCAACTTCCTTCACCTATTTTGACAAGCAGTCAAAAGCTACTAGAATATATCGCATGCCGTAGGAGCTCATGAATGGGCCTATGAAATTAATTCCACACAGATCAAACAACTCCAACTCTAGAATAGGTGTCATGGGGAGTTCATGGCGTCGTGAAACATTTCCTTTACACTGACATTGGTTACAGGATTATGCAAAATCATGAGTATCTTTGTAAATTCTAGGATAGTAAAACCCTCACTGCAAGATTTTGTGGGCTGTGTGAGTACCACTATGGTGACCCCCAACTGGTGATGAATGACAAGCTTCCAGAATGCTCATCATCTCTACCTCTAGGATGTCATACTCAATTTTTACCTAGGTTAAAATAAGAACGACATTATGGACTCTAAAAAAAATAATTTTTATACAGAGTTGCCACCTAATTTTAAGAAAAATGAGAAAACCTATTTATTTATTAACATGTATATCTTTATTTCAATATGCAAAACCAGTTTAGATTCTAGGTAAGGATTCAAATTATTTTGAAGGAAAGGGATTAGACGCCTTTTAGAATTCACAAATGTGGTTCCCGACCAGACTTAAGTTTACTAAAAGATAGAGAAAAAAATCAATATTTATAAATACAAATATAAAATATGTATTAAAATGATATAAATAATTTCTATGTACAGAAAGTATAAATTATATAAATTATCGTAAAAATATGTATATAAAAAGTATGTGAAGATAAACAAAAGTATATAAGAATATGTACGGAAAGAAAAGAAAAGATTGAATAAAGAAAATTTTGTTTTAAAGAAAAATATTACGTAATATTTTTTAGTGTAAAAAGTGTGAATTATTTGATTAAATATCTAAATCAATTTAATATCAATATTATCGGCCTAAATTTGTCTAAACGCATGGTGGGAATTGTGTAAATAAAAAATATTCCACCCAACACCCCAATAATAAAGTTTTCACTATAATAATATTTGTATAATTGTAAGCATGTAAAAATACAAATATAAAATTTGAACTCTTCTTTTGAGTGTCCTTTTTGATAAGTATTTTCGAGAACTGTAGAAACACTCGTGATAAAAATGTTAGTAGTAAATCAAAAATAAATTAAGAAATATGTGTGCATATATGCATATAAATATATATAATAATAAAATTTTTGTTAAAGCGTGGGATCGGATAAAGTTTTAAATATGATAAGAATTTTGTTATTATAATTGATTGTGCTTATTTATAATTGTAAGTTTTTTTGTGGAGGCCTCGAAAATCGATAAAAAATTTCTTCATCGGCAAATTGTACTGATACTTGAATAAAATAATTCTTCCAAAATATTAGTGTAAAATAAGCACAATCAAGTATAAAATACTTACAACATTAAAGTTGACCACTGGGACAAACCAAATTATCACTAAAAAAATCAAAACATCACAAAAGAAAAACAATGTCAACATATCAAGAGTGGAATATTGTCACAACCCAAAAATCGATGGGTCATGATGACACTTATCGAGGTGAACCTTGATAAGTAAGCCTCTCACCCAAACTGATACACACAGCAAAAAGATAGAAACTCCCCTAAGGTAAGGCTTCTAAAATGAAGTCGAACCACACAGATATAATAAAAGCGGAAAGAATAAAATGAGCACATTCAGTCATAACTCCCAAAACCTGGTATCAAAGGTGTAAGAACTACTATTACTATCCAGAAGTCAAATACATCAGTAAAATAACCACAAAGAATAATATATGTCTCTGAATACTAATAAAGACATACTAATAAAAAAAGATAGAGGTGAACCAAGGACGTATAAATGTGCAACCCTACCTTGATATCACGACCCAAAAATGAGAATCATGATGGTACTTGTCATGACAAGGGATGCTTATTGGGTGGATCAGACGGATAAATATGTTTAACAGTTTGGCTTATCGAATATCGGCTTTTAAATATACTAATTCACTAGCCAACCAATAAAATATCAGTTGGTTCGGTTCGGATTAGTAATTATCAAATGGTTAACGGGCAGTGTATTGGTTCAACTATTTCATGCTCCCTTCTTTCACTTTCACAATTTCACTAACCAATATATTGATCTCTCACAAAATCATTTTTCCTACTCTACTCAAGCTTATAATTTTGTAATTTAAATTATAGTAAAAAATACATAAAAACTTAAATTTTTAGGGTGCATACACATAAACATTTACTTAACAAATAATAACCAAAATATACTTCAAGTATACATATTTATATATTAGAAGAGAAGACTAGTCTGATATGGTCCAAACTCCAGACTAAGGAGCTAATAGATCTGTAAGAAATTCAACTCGCAAATTATATCAAGTCATATAACTATGATGTATATGAGATAACTAATAAAACATGTATCTCTCTTGTCATAATTACAAGTCAAAATAGAGAGTAAAACAACTATTTTGGTTTGATCTTTTAGGAGCAACGTTTTAGTTTGATCAATTTAAGAAGCGGTAGAATATTAAATGGAGCTTTAAGGTTAATAATAGGTACTTCAGAGTATATAGCTAATGATAAAAATTAATTATAATAATTCTTAATGGGTTAAAAGTTTACCAATAAGAAAGTTGAGTAATCCACCCCTGCACCGATAAACCATTAACTATAAAATTTTAATCTGTTTTCTAGTCATTAATCCAATAAGCCAATACTATTAAGCCAATAAGTTAATTTTGCAGTTGGCTTATCAATTACACTTTGATTTGAACATGTCACGACCCGAGGCTACCCCCTAGTCACGGCAATGGTGCTTACGATCTCAAAGGACCACAAGCTAACCCATGAACAGATACTTACTGTGAACACTAAATAATATGGTGATAAGATACACATGTTCGAAAATAACTGAATAATGCCAAAGGTTTTAAGTACTGAAATTAATACAATGGAATTAATCAAGTACGAAATGTAAATGAACATACAAAAATCTGACAGAAAAGATTAACAAACCAACCGACAGTCTGAAATCCTCTAAAACTAACTGAAAAGAGTTTATGGGACATGCCTCAACTAACTCCAACTAAAAAACTGAAAGAAAGTACTAGAATGCTGAAGTAAACTGAAATGACCTGCTATGTCCTTGACAGATGAGGACTCACCACAACTACTTTTGTTGATAGGCTGAACTGTCTACGCGCGATCAGAAGCCTGAGATTTCAAACCTATGATATTAAATATCATAGAACAAAAAATAAGTATGAGATCAGTACTTTGAATGTACTGGTATGAGAGATGAGGTTAGGCAGATATGCATAGGTTTATGTAACTCCCCAAAATAGGGTCCCGAGACGTCACACTTAGCTTAGGGTCACAAGTGACCCCAAGCTAACCCTTCTACCGGCATAACTCATAAGCAACTAAATAAAAATATAAATCCATACAAATCAGCAGAAATTAACTCTTTTTTGAATCTGATCGATACAAAAATGGAATTTTACAAAATTACAATTCTGCCTTTACAACCAAAACTGAAATGAAATACATCAACTTCTACTAACTATCTATGAAGCCTCTACTAGTACTGACTGTAGGTAGCCGGGTCATAACTCCTGACTACCCCAACTCAATACGACTTAATAAAGAAAATATAACACTATAAACTCTGCATAACTAACCCAAGCCCTTGAATCAAAAGGAATCATCACCTGCTGACTGGATACCACGAACTGACTGGATCTGAAGGTGCAACTATACCTTGTACCTACATTTCGAGAAAATGTAGCCCACATACGAATATGTGGGTCAGTACCATCGAAAAGTACCAAGCATATAGGGGTGCAATGCATATATAAAATAATATCTTAATATCATCACAGTTTATGAAATTATGCATGCTGATATAAATGACTCACTTAGCTCGAATTAAAATCATCATAATCATAAGAGAGTAAAATAAATCGGGTAAAACATGTGACTCATCATAATAAATCTCAATTCACGTCTATCTCGATTCCAAATCACCAAAGCAATCAAATCTCATAACGATTCTCTTTGGAATATATGTTCATTAAATCTTTCGAAAACAATGACTTTCTCAAACTCAGTCTTTCAAACAAAAATGTTTTCATCTCAGATAAAAGAATAAGACTTTTCATATTAGATAGGAGAATACACACACACACATTGGGATTCTCAAATAATTGACATAAACCATGTGAGCTACATGGAGTCCAACGTCCAACCCACGTTGGGGAGAGCTGTCCTATCCTTGCCATCGGAGTAGGACCATAATCTTTTATTCACTAGTGATCACTATCATACAAATTTGTTTTGGCGATGTGATGAAAATATCATACGGAGATGTGTTCCAGAAGTATATATGCTGAGTATCTTGAAAGCATATCATGCATCCCCCATTGTAGGTCATCATGCTGGTGACCGCACTGCTAGAAAAGTGCTACAAAGCGACAATTATTGGCCGACTTTGTTCAAAGATTTTTATGAGTTCGTGAGAAGATGCGACCAATGTCAGAAGCAGGGGTCAATCTCCAAGCGCTATGAAATGCCTTTGACAAAAATAATAGAGTAGAACTATTCGATGTCTGGGGAATCGACTTCATGAGGCCCTTTGTGAGATCATACGGGATGAAATACATTCTAGTTGCTGTTGATTATGTATCAAAATGGGTTAAAGTCATGGCTTTGGATTACAACGAAGGGAAGAGAGTAGTTGCGTTCCTTAAAAGAAACATTTTCTCTCGATTTGGGGTACCACACACCATTATAAGCGGCGGTGAATCTTACTTTTGCAATCGTTTGTTTCAAGCTGCCTTAGCAAAGTATGGTGTCAAGCAACACAAAGTAGCAACTCCATACCACCCACAGACTAGTGGGAAAGTGGAGATTTCAAATAGAGAGATCAAAGCCATACTTTCTAAAATAGTGAATGCTAGCAGACAAAATTTGTCTAAGAAGCTTGATGATGCCATATGGGCATACAGAACAACTTTTAAGACACCAATCAACGTGTCACCATACCAGTTGGTTTATGGCAAGGTATGTCATCTGCCAATTGAATTGGAGTAGAAGGCATTGTGGGCACTTAGGAGGATGAATTTGAACTGGAATGAGGTAGTGTAGTTAAGAATGGGTTAGCTAAATGAGATGGATGAGTTCCATCTAGGGGCGTATGAAAGAGCTGATCTTTACAAGGAGAGAATGGAAAAGTATCACAACTGCAGGATTGAAAAGCAAAATTTCCAAAAAGGTGAATTGGTGCTTCTATTCAATTCTAGACTCAAGCTATTTCTAGGTAAGCTCAAATCCAAATGGTTCAGCCCATTTAAAGTGAATCAAGTTTACTCATCTGGAGTAGTGGAACTCGAGAATGAAGAAAAAAGTGTCTTCAAGGTAAATGGGCAACGTGTGAAACTGTATATCGGTCCAATGGACTCGATAAAAAGTATTGCTACTAACTATCTCGATGCATTCTGAATAATCAAGATAACTGAATTGTGCCTCGACATTAAATCAGGTGCTAGTGGGAGACAACCCACAGTGTGTTGTTGTAAAGCATTCATTAAATTATTTTGTTGCTTTAGTACATTTTTTATGTGTTTGTGAAGTGTGCAGGATTTAAAATGCTGCAAAAAGAAGGAGTGATACAATTGGAAAAAAGGGTTGAAAATCTGAGCTACTGGAACAAATGTGACGGCCGAATTGGTAGACTACCATTCGCTTGACGGACCACCATTGCAACCGTCACAAAGAAGCTGAAAAATTCATTCACTAGAGAAAGTTGATGACCAAAGTGGTGGACCATCACTAAATTGGTGGACCACCACACTGACCGTCAAAATCAATTTGAGTTGAACAGGTTCTGGTAAGGTGCGACGGCCAAAGTTGTGGACCGTAACAAATTTGGTGGACCGCCACTTGGACCATCGAAATTAACCTGAGGTGACCATGTTCTGGTAAGGTGCGATGTCCAAAGTGGTGGACCATCATATTTTTGGTGGATTGTCGAAATTAAACTAGGTAACCATGTTCTAGTAAGGAGCGACGGCCCAAATGGTGGTCTGACACATTTTTGATGGACCTTCATAGCAGCTGTCATTGTTAACCTAGCACTGGGTCGGGTCGGGTAAAAATCGAGATCTATTTAAGTGACTTGTATTTGGGTAATTTATTTTAAAGAGGTAAAAGAGCGATTACATACGTTGTACCCTTTTCAACTTCTTCAACTGACCAAATTCAATTGGATTCAAAGAATTTGAGGGCATTTGATCTTCTTAGGACCCTCTATCTACTTCTTTTCACTCTATTTACATTACCAAAAATTTGTTAATTTCTGATGGAAAAAAGTAGTTGCAATTTTCCGACTACTTCGGTCGAAAAAATTATTTTTTATTTGTATTGTACAAAATATTATTCCGATACTATTTGTGACTACAATAGTTGAAATATTTGATGGTAAATTATGGGAAATGTATATTCCGATTACTGCAGTCGAAAATAAAAATAATTAAATAAATATATTACTAGATATATAATCAGACCCTTACACGAAAATTAAATAATTATTTAAATAAATTATTAAATATTTATTTCTGAATACTGTAGTCAGAAATATAAATAATTAAATAAATATACTATTAAATGTATAATCAGAATTAAATAATTATTTAAATAAAATATTAAATATTTATTTCTGACTAATGTAGTCGGAAATATAAATAATTAAACAAAGATATTATTAAATATATACTCATACCTTTATACAAAAATTAAATAATTATTTAAATAAATTATTAAATATGTATTTCCGACAACAATAGTTGAAAATATAAATAATTAAATAAATATATTACTAAATATATATCAGACCCTTATACAAATATTAAATAATTATTAAATAAATTATTAAATATGTATTTTCGACTACTGTAGTCGGATATATATGTAATTAAATTAATATATTATTAAATGTATAATCAAACCCTTAAACAAAAATTAAATAATTATTTAAACAAATTATTAAATATGAAATTTCGACTACTGCAGTCGGAAATATAATAATAAAATAAATATATTACTAAATATATAATCAGGCCCTTATACAAAAATTAAATAATTATTTAAATAAATTATTAATTATGTATTTTCGACTATTGTAGTCGGAAGCGTAAATAGTTATATTATTGTTTAACCGATCGATTTAGTCCATTAAAATAAATAATTAAATATATAATATATATAACTGACTACTGTAGTTGGAAAATTTAAATAATTAAATATATTAAATTATTATCTGACTAAAGTAGTCGAAAAGTTATATAAAATATAACCTAAACACACCACAGCTACTTTCCCGATTCTCTCTCTCACTTTAAGCTATCTCTCTCTCACTCTAAAAGGTCTCTCTCACTAACAACGGTCTCTATAAAAAATTTCACTGAACGATGACGGTGATGATGGTGGAATGGTAACGACGACGGTGAACGACGGTATTGAAGGTCAATTTCACGTTTTACCTCTATTACTTCTCTACAATGCACCATTTTTTACCCTCCAAACTCTCTATTCATCACCCACTCCACTTCTTTTCTTGCCCAGGGCTTCTCTCAGCTCCTTTTCGACAAGTATGTTTTTTTATCTAACTTGTTCTTTTATATGCACGCTATATGTTCGATGAATGTACTTTAATAAAATATGCTTGAATGGGTATGGAGTATTCATGATGAAGGGGTCATTTATTAATTATTCTTGAAGGGAAGTTACAATTTGGTATTGGAAGTTGTATAGTCACAGTCTCGGGGTCAGCATGGATTCGCACGTCTGGTTTTCAACAAATGTCCCATAATTTCCTATTTTATGTAGTCAACAACAAACCTGGTGTAGTTCCTCATAGTGACGTCTGGGGAGGGTAGTTCCTTCCTTATGTAGTATTGGAATAAGATAGGCTTGAACAGGTATGGAGTATTTCATGTAGTTCACCCCTACTAGTTTTGAGATTGAGGGGTCATTGATTGGTTATTCTTGATTATTCTCGAATGGACTTTATGTAGTATTGAAATTAAATTTGCTTGAATGGGAATGAAGTATTTCATGTAGTTCACCCCTACTAGTTTTGTGATTGAGGGGTCATTGATTGATTATTCTTGAATGGGCTTTATGTACTATGTTTTGTGATTGAGGGGTCATTGATTGATTATTCTTGAATGGGATTTATGTACTATGGAGTTTAATTGGCTTGAATAGGAATGGATTCATGTAATTCACCTCGACTATTTTTGTGATTAAGGGGTCATTGATTGATTATTCTTGAATGGATTTTACAATTTGGTACTAGAATTTATATAGTCACAAACCAAAATGAGCCGATGTATCTCTGAAAAAAGTTGTTTGGTACTCAAATTTATAGGCATGGATTCAAACTTTGATTGTTTATATTTTTGCAATGATCCTTTTTCCCACCCTCTGGCATAGGTTTCCACTTTCCAGTCTAGTTAATCATGCGATTACACCAATTTTGAGCTAGTCAGAGAGAGTGACTAAGATTTACAAGTAGATCGAAAATCATATATTGAATTATATTCTAAGCCAGACTTGTTTGCTTCATATTTGTCGGGAGCTAACATGACCCACCCTGTTTCAATGTTTTGGATAAAATTGCTTTGTGACAACTGTACATATCTGTTTCTTTAATATCTTGTTGAGTGCTAAACTGTACCTTCTTTATGATATTTTTACACAAATATTTCTTGGTGTACATGCTCATTTGCTTTACAAGTAAATGGTAAAATACTGTCTAAGTAGGTGGAAGCTCTTTTTTCGTTGGTTAGTTTAGTCTTAAATCAAGTTGGAGCCCAAAAGAACCTGTTAATTAAAATATTCTACTGTTGCTGGCTGTTTTTCTATGTTGTATTGAATCTCTTAGTTTTCTTCTTGTGTCCATAGCGTAGTAGCATCTCTAAAAAACCTGTTATTGTGTCGTTTCTCTTGTTTTTGTTTCTCTTCTCTATTATTATTGTTGTCGTTCTTGTGTAGATGGAAAATGAAGATTTTACGTGGATGTATAATAGACTTAATCCTAACCATGCATGGTTAAGGGAGGAATATAAAGCTGGGGTAGCTGGATTTATTGCTAAAGGAATGATACTTAATGACTTTCTTACTGAAGGGACAATTAGGTGTCCTTGTTGGAATTGCAAGTGTTGCAAGTTATTGAGTCTAGATATTGTTACATTGCATATTTATAAGAAGGGTTTTATGGTGAATTATACCATATGGACAACTCATGTAGAGAGTAGTGCTGCTAATAATTTTGCTTTTCTGAATTATGTTGAAAGTCCAATAAGAAAGAATAATGTTGAAAGTTCACGATATAGTGAGATGGTCAGGGATGCTTTTAGCACACACTCAGGGGCTCAAAATGAACCAAATGATAAGGCTAAGCACTTTTATGAACAGTTAAAGGAAGCTAGTCTTCCATTGTATGATGGATCAGTGCATTCTAAGTTATTTGTTGCCGCTCGATTACTGAGTATTAAGTCAGATTATTCTATTTATCAAAAGGGAATGAATTCTATCATTAGATTTATGAATGAACTTAACCCAAATAAACTCGACCTACCCAAAGATTTCTACACAATAAAGAAGTTGGTTTCTAAGTTAGGACTTTCATTAGAGAGGATTCACTGTCGTGATAAAGGTTGTATGTTATTCTATAAGGAAGATGCAAATTTACAACATTGCAAATTTTGTAATTAGCCTCACTATAAGAAAGCCACACATGCCAAAGGGAAGAAGGTTCCTATAAAGTCGATGCATTACTTACCCCTTATACCATGGTTAAAGAAGTTGTATGCATCAATGAGCTCTGCCCCTCATATGAGATGGTACTATGAAAATAAAAGACCACCTGATGTTTTATGTCATCCATCAGAAAGAGAAGCATGGAAGTATTTTAATAGTGTGTATCCGGATTTTTCTATTGAACTAAGAAACATTAGGTTGGGATTATCTACTGATGGATTCACTCCATTTTCTATCTCAGTTACACCATATTTATGTTGGCCAGTGTTTGTTACTCCTTATAATCTCCCGCCTGAATTGTGTATGACGAGTCAGTATATATTTCTAACTTGCATAATTCTAGGCCCTCACAATCCAAAAGTTTTGATTGATGTATATCTACAGCCATTGATTGATGAGTTGAACTTATAATGGTATGAAGGTGTGGAAGCATATGATGTATCAATGAAACAAAACTTTAGATTGCATACTACTTTGATGTGGACTATAAATGACTTTCCTACTTATGGAATGATGTCTGGGTGGTCGACTGTGGGCAATTCAGCTTGCCCTTGTTGTATGGAAGACACAAAAGCATTCACTTTGAAACATAGGGGTAACTGGGATAGAGTGAGGAATCTGCCTAAGGTAACAGAGTCTCCACCATCCAGGATACCTGGTTATGGTGTTACACATAACTAGACGAAACAAAGCATATTTAGGGAGTTAGATTACTAGAAGGATAATATTCTGCCTCATAATCTGGATCCCATGAATATTAAGAAAAACTTCTTTAACAACTTGTTTAATACTGTGATGGATGTAAGTAACAAAACAAAAGATAACTTGAAGGTCGGGATGTACTTAAAGGATTATTGTCGGCGCAGTGAGTTGTACATGACATACTTAAACAATAAGATTCAGAAGCCCAAGGCAAGTTACATATTCACTTTGGAGGATAGAAGAGTGATTTGTGATTGAGTTAACAATTTGAAAATGCCAGATGGATATGCATCAAATTTGTCTAGGTGTGTTGTCATGAAGGAAGGAAAGTTGACCTCTATGAAGAGCCATGACTATCATATTTTCATGGAATCATTGATGCCTATTGCATTTTGTACATTGTCTGATAGAATTTGGAAGCCCATAACAGAGATAAGCTTATTTTTCAAAGATTTATGTTCTAACACGTTAAGGAAGGAGAAACTATCTTTGATGGATATCAACATTCTCTTAACCTTAAATAAGTTAGCAAAAAATTTTCCTCCTATTTTTTTATGTTATGGAACATCTTTCAATTCACCTTGTGCGAGAGGCACGACTTGGAGGGCCTGTTCAGTGTCGATAAATGTATCCTTTTAAGAGGTATTTACTTTTAACATTTACCTTTATGTGTTTTAATTGAAAATTATTTCATCTAAAAGATCATACTATGCAGGACTGTTGGCAAATATAAGCGGACCATAAAAAATAGACCCCAAATTGAAGGATCAATATGTGAGGCTTATTTGGCTAAAGAGACATCTTTTTTTTGTTCATATTATTTTGAAAATGATGTACCATGTATGAGAAACCGACCTAATAGGCATGATGATGGACACAATACAGATCCTTTAGCACCACCATTTTCAATATTCAATCAACCAGGTAAAGGAAGTCCCAAAGGTGGTCCACTTCGATATTTGAATGAGGCAGAGCTTAAGTCAGCTACAACACATGTATTATTAAATTTTCCCGAGGTTCTGCCTTTTTATAAGTGAATGTATTTATATTAAGTACAATCATTCAAGGTCTATCTAAGCTTTAACTAATGAAAGTCATAACTTTATCGGACAGCTACTTCGTGGCTTTAAAGGGATGCTGTTGTTTATCCTATGTTTTCAGTGTGGTTTAGAGAATATGTAAGTGTAACTTAAATATTTAAAATGATTTACACTTTTTTTCAATCTCATGTATATTTAAATTCTAACTTTTTTTGAACTTTTTATAGGTTCATAATCCACTTAATTATGACCCAAATGGCCAATTTTTACGTGATACAGCTTGGGGACCTAATGCTAAAGTCAAAATGTTTTCTAAGTACTCTATCAATGGGTACAAATTTCATACTGAAGAGTTCTCTAAGGGAAATAAAACCAACAATAGTGGGTTTGAGTGAAAGGTGATGGCGGTGTTGATTATTATGGTGTGCTTCATGAGATTTTAGAACTCGATTATCATGTTGGTTGGCCAAAGAAAAAATTGGTTCTCTTTCGATGTAAGTGGTATGATCCTACGCCTAGTTTAGGTACAATGGTGCACCCTCAGTACAAAATAGTTGAAATTAAGCGTATAAGGGAGTATGGACTCTATGATCCATGTGTCATTGCACAAAATATGAAACAAGTATATTATGCTCCTTATCCTTTGTGTAAGAATAAATTTGCATGGTGGGTAGTTATAAAAACAAAGCCCGTGGGTAGAGTTTTAGTGGAGGATGCATTAGATATAGTGTATCAAAATGACATTTCAAGTGTTGAAGAAATGGTGGATGATGAATTAGCAGGTGAGTTGCAGCATAACAAAGGCCTACATAAAGAATTTGATCCTTCTAAACTTAGGTTGAATGTTCATGACTATGTAGAAGGAACATTTGGGGAAAATGATGAGGAAGATCCAACTGATGAAAATTAAATAAGCGAGGAAGAGTTACTTGATTAAAAATGAAACAAGTGATGAGGAAGAATCGATGAATGAATATGAAACAAGTGATGAGGAAGAATTGATGAATGACTATGAAACAAGTGACGGTGATTGAGTTGTTATTAATAGTAGTAATGTGTTGTAACAAGGTCTTGAATTGTATTTTAGCTACTGCTTTTTGCTACTTTTCTTGACAATATAGTGTCTTTTCTTTGTTAACATTTGCAGTGCAGTAACTATGCAACATGATTTGCTTTACTTGTTGCATTTTCTTATTACACTGCATTCATCTGTATACTTGTTCTATCTACATCATATGGAATCAAAATGCTTCCTTCTTCTGTACAGGGTGAAAATGACTTACTTGAAACAATCATTTGTTCTAGACTTTTCTGTATCTGTAATATATCACTACAGTGGGATCCAACCCTGCCATTTGTTATTTGAGTAGAAGTTGAATAGACAAACCTTAATCATTCCTATTTTTGTACCACATATAATTATGTCATTTGCTGTCAGAAGACTTGTTATCTTGTTGCCTGCTGATAATCTTCCAACTTTGTGTTGTGTTCTTCTCAGCCAAATCTGGTTGCTCCATGTATTCATGGGTTAGTATGCTGCCAGTTTTGTTACCTTCATATGTGAAGAGTCAATGGTTGAACTTGCACTATATTACCAGTTCTTATATATAGCTAATGAGTTCACAACTTTGTTTTTCATACTCCAACTCTTTGATGGTGCTTTGATCTCTTGTTGTCTATTGTTTATTTTGAAGCCAGTTGATTGATTGAATGATCTTGTCAAATTTAGTAGGTTTTAGATTAGTTATTGAACCGAGTCCTATTTTTCAGATTTCACTGGCCACGTAGGCATGAAACTTACTCATATTACATGACTTCAGAGTCGATATGAACATAAATTCATTAACTTTAATTTCACAACAATAACATCAGAATTTAATTGTATCTATGTCATATATTACATGTAATCTAAGCACATGCTCAATCATCATATTCCTAATGATATATTTGTAACTCATTTGCTGAATCAGTTATTTTATATTAGTTGGAAACAGGATCTGACCCTGACCTGTATGCTTGAATCTGTGCATCCTACATATAGCTTTCTATTTGTCAATGTTACACACCTTATGGATTTATTCTTTAAATATTTACAGAAAATTGTGGTTAGATAACTTAATTGATTGATTCATTAGATTAAGAATATCAGCATTCATGATTCAATTATGTTTTCAGAATGACTATTTAATAAACTAATATCTCAGTAATTATCACATTTCTTCATGTACTTTATTTCATTTAGGTTAAGCTCTTTTTTAGTGTTTACAAAAAAGTTCCAAGAAGCCTGCCCAGCTAGGCTTTCTTTCACTCAGTACTACAGGGAATGCAGAATTTAATTTTTGTTTGATCTAAGAAACATATCTAGGTAGCACAACACAGACTAACTCCAATTTGTGGGTTTTTTTCCAAGTGGTTAATAAAGAAAATCAATGGCATCAAAAGGTCATGGTAATGGACGGCATAAGAAAGGTAAGAAAGAATCTGATAATCTTCCCACAGGTCAATATACACCACCACCACCACCACCTGTTACCACAACTCTTCAATCAGCTACTACAAATATTATTCCTCATCCAAGGGAAACTATTTCACTACCAAATGCATTTTTCATGCCTTCATTGTTCATTGTTTCCAGCTTCAAGGTCATTAAAAATTTTGAAATTCGTATTGTTTGTTGTTTCCAAATTTAAGATAGTTGGAAATTTAATAATTGATATGGTATTGTTTCCCACTTCAAGGTTGTCGAAAATTTTCAAATTCGATGTTTTTTTTATTATTTTCGACTTCATCACACAATTCATAACCAAAGAATAGACAACAAACAAACATGAGCAATTATTTATCGACAACAAAGATCAAACAACACACAAACATTCAATCTCAACATCGTACATCACTCCTTATTTTTTCATTGACAGAAAACACACATCTGACCAAATACATACACAAATTTACACACATAAGGGACGAAAAACACACACAAACATACTTCAATGGAATTGAAAAACAACAACCGATACACACGCAACACACATTTCTTGAATTTCAAGAAATTAAAAAATTAGCACCAAATCTGGTGGGTATTCACAAAAAATAAATCAGGTTGGTATTCGCAAGAAATTATGAAAAATCATCACCAAAGATCTTGTACAATCATAAATTCAACATCAATTTTCATAATTGATAAATTAAAAAAAAAAAAGGAAAAAGATTGACAAAGGGATATTCCTTGATTTCTGAAATTAAAGAAAATGATAGAAAGAGAAAGTAAAGAAAATTTAATGAGTTTATTTTGGCTTTTGAGATTGAAGAAAAGAAGATGAAGAGAAAGGGGAAAAATAGATTGAGATTAAAATAATTAAAGTAAAATAATTAATTTTTTAGATAAAAATTTAAAAAATGATGTGGCATGACGTGTCAGCGAGTGCAGCTTACTGCCTGAAATAAAATCTGGGCATGAGCTTTTAGGGATGTAAATATTCCACTTTAAAATAGTTTAGGGGGTCTGTTGAATCCCTGCAAAGTTTAAGTGTGTAGTTGGGATTTGGGGCAAATGTTGGGGGGCTTTTGACCATTTTTTCTAGAAAGAAGAAGTGGTAATCTCTCTACAATGAATAGAGATGATAAAGCATCAAATTTTAATATAGAAACTGAAGAGAAACCACTACTCTGTACCAACACAACCATCGGGTCTTTCTTAGCATATAAGGAAAACAAAGAAAGATGAAAAGTTTTATTTTTAGAAAATAAACAAAATCAACCACTAATATTTGGAATAAAAAATCAACTTGAAAAACATGATTCTATGGACTAATTAAACAAGCCAAAGAAGACATCAAAATGCGGAAATTTAAGACTAAACAGAGGCTAAAAATAGAAAAAAGCAGCACCTTCACCCTACTTCTGCTTATGGAAATCAAAATTCTTAAAACCTACGATATATGAAACAAAAATATTTAAAAAATCAAGGGAAACTGGCTTGGGGAGCATCAGTGTCTACCTTTGTCTGTTGCTCCATTATACTGTTGAGCCTTTACAATCTTTTTTTTTTTTTTAGAAAGTAACATTTGTATTATAAACCAACACTTAGGTTGTGCAAAAACCCTTTACATGCAGTAAGAATTTAGTAAGAAAATAAAGGAAATCCTATTCCTAACATGCCTCTAGAACGTCTAGGATATCCTCTGCAACTATAGGAGATTTCTTTGTATTCCAAACTAAACCATGACATAGTGAAGCCGTGTGGGGCTCTTTCGATTCACTATTATTGTTATCTTCTTGTTGTTGTTCATCTTGAATTCTAGTGAAGCCGTGTGTGGTCTATTTCCATTCACTAACACTGTTGACATCTTGTTGCTCTTATTGTTGTTCATCTTAAAGTCTAGTGAAGCTATGTGTGTCCTATTTTAATTCACTAGCATTGTTGACATCTTGTTGTTCTTGTTGTTGCTGGTTTATTTTGTTGTGAACTTGATCTTGTATCACACTGCCTGATGGTTTAGAAAGATCCATTGCCTGCATCCAACCTCTATCCTCTATACTCAACATCACTCATAGTGCGTCTATCCCACACAAATCAATCTTAAAATCACACTTTGTAGTAGATTCTAGGGCTACACACTCAGACCCAAATATAACTTAGCCGAGAGCCATCGCCAAAATATTAACATGAACTTCTCTCAACCAAGTGTTCTATAACTGGGGATACTCTATGACCTTAATCCCCCTAGGTGTAAATAGATATATAGAGGAGATGTAGAAAGAATTAGACTCACTAACCAAGGGATGGCTGTAAAAAGCCTGGGTTCTAGCCAACCACTTCAACTATTATAAATCAATTGAGTCCTGCAGGTCTAGTACCCATGCTAGCCCTGACAAATCTATCTTTTTTTTAGGCCGACCCATCTTTATAATGAATCTATCCTAGTAAAAAATGCATATGCTCTCCTTTCTCAGACTAGGGAGAGTGCGACGTTGAAGTCTTACCGCCTTTAACCTAGCCTAGGAACTGGTATCGATGTAGACATCTCATCCTCAGCCTATGTAGATGCAGGCTGAGTATGATGTGTGAGCATATGCTAACACATTTGAGGCTTTTAACTCTAAATAATTGTAAGGTCTTGAGCAACTTTAGTTATTTTTGATTAGTTTATGTTTGATTTTGCTGGTTAAGCTGATATGATAGAGAACCAACATGAAATGAAGCAAAGAAGTTGAAATTTGAAGAAATTTGAAGACAAGCGTGGCTGGCAACATTTGTGATAAGTCATCAGCCCTGTGATAAGCTATCAGGTTGGTCGTCATCAGTAGATAAAGAATTGACCTAAAGTGGAAGTTGTGACGATATTTTGTGATAAGATGTCATAATGGTGATAAGTCGTTAGGAATGCTTTCAGACTTAGGCAGGACATGAGAATTGGAGCAAAAGTGTGACGATATTTTTGATAAGTCGTCAAAGTCCTGATAAGCCATCAGAAGTTGCTGTCAACCTAAGACAGGACAAGTGCAGAATTGGAGAAGACCTAACAACATTCTTGATAAGTCATCAGGATCCTGATAAGGTGTCACCAATAGTCGTCGTCTATTCTGAGAAAATGTTGTAACCTTGATTTTGTTTCCTTATTTAGGGTAAATTATTTAAAGCTTTGTTTTAGGATTTTCTAGACATTATTATTATTATTATTATTATTATTATTATCATTATTATTATTATCATTATTATTCCACACAAGGTTGACACCTAAAGTTGTGGACAACATATTTTGATATTTTCTCTCTTTACTTCTTGACTTTAATAGTACAACTATTTCTGAGAGATTATTATCAGTATTTTGGGATTTTTTTCTTTGTGATCTAATCTGTGATTCACTAGTTATTATTCATCTCTGTAAGTTTATCTTTCAAATCATGAATTCAATTATGTGTTTCATTCATTACATCATGAGTGGGTAAACTCCATTAACCTGAGTTATGGGATCTAGGGTTAGGTCTTGATGAGGTACTAAGTATTCAAGATTCTAAAGGTGGTAGGATTTCTTGATAATTCTGAAGTTTTAATTAATGTCTGTTTGTTGAAAACAATAGACACACCTACTTTGATTTGGTTGAGAAAGAAATCAAATATAGTAGCAAGTGAATTAACAACAGGGACTTGAAAATACTTCGTTTAATAATTAGCGTTGTAACAAGGTTGGTTAACCTGAGGTAAAATCTGGACAGTAAATAGAAATTCCCTAGGTCCGAGAGGATTAGGGAATTAAATGCTTAAGTAGGTCGAGAGAAATTTAAGCATAACATCGATAAAGATAGCTTGTTATCCTACCCACCGTGAGAATCTTTAACCACTTTTAGCATGTGTCATGTACCGAAATCCCTAGTGAACATAATTCTGGTTATTTCATAAACTCTTGATTTACAAAGACCGAAAATAAAGTGACAAACAACAACTTGTTAAACCTAAACCCCCTATTTTAGGAAACATTAAACTATCAGTGGATTAAATCACAAATAACTTGAGTTCACACCATATTCCCTATGGGATTCGACCCCAACCTAGTTGGATTTTATATTGACAACAATCACTTACACCCATTCAAGAGTGTAATTTGAGCATTATCAAAAATAGCGCTGTTGCCGGGGAATACGGTTGTAAGCTGTAGTTTGTATGCGCTAATTGACTGTTAGTTAAGTTTCCTAGATTTACGTTTATTTGCAGGATTTTATAGTGCATGCCAAGCACCAGAAGTTCTGGAGAAACATTATTACCACTAAATCCGGAACCGCAACATAATAAAAGAATGGCAGAACAGCAAGAGGCTGGCAGACTGGCAGCCTTAGCTAGAACTTAGGTGAATGTGCAAATATCGAACAACATGCACGTCATCTAAACCCTGAGAATGAAGATTTGGGCGAAGAGAAGTTATTGAACCCTGGTATCCCAAGGCATGCAGAGCAGATAGCTACACAAGTGCCACGTAATGTTAACTGGAACCGTTCATTCCAAAGAAGAAAAGAGTACCAGCAGGTCCAGTATGATCTGAATGATGATGATGGCATGGACGGGGCAGGTTCTACGGGTTCAATTATTCCTCCACCATTGGCACCTGGAGCCAAGTTTAATATTACGAGTACTATGATCCAACTCTTCAATCTGAAGGGGTTGTTTGGTGGCCTTCCTGGGGATGATCTGAACCTGTATCTGGTGAATTTTGTCACCATTTGTAAATCTTTTGATAACCCAGGAGTGGGCCAGAATGCTATCCAGTTAAGGTTGTTCCCATTGTCTCTGTCTTGGGAGGCAACATTATGGCTGAATGAGCTTACGCCTGATTCCATCACCCACTGGAGGCAATTGAAAGAAGCATTCCTAAATGGTTTTTTCCATCCTCCAAGAGGGTATAGTTGAGGGACGAAATTAGCAATTTTAGACAGCTTCCTACTGAAGCTTTGCATGAGACTTGGGAGAGATTTAAGAAGAAGCTAACACAGTGTCTGAACCACAATATAATGGACTTACACTTGATGGAGACTTTATACAGGGCCCTCAACCTGTAACAAATCCGATTGTAGATAATGTTGCTGGTGGTTGGTTTGTTGATGTTTCTTTTCAAGATGCCTCAGATATGCTAAATAGGATTACCAAACAGAGTCGGGCTTGGTATACCAGTGAGTCTGTGGTAGCAAGACCCACTATTTTTATTGGTATGTCTACTGAATAATGTAGGAGAGATGAGGAGCGGGATCAAGACATGGCCTATCTAAAGACTCAGATGGACTTTCTCACCAAGCACTTATTGTCAGGGAAGACTAAGAAAGTGAAAGCTATAATATCTTAAGACCGAGTAGATGTGGAGCCTAAAGAAGAGGTGAATTATGTTAATAATCAGAGGGTTTTCGAGGTAATAGCCAAGGGAATCAAGGTCGGAACGTTTATGACAAGCCTGGTTACAAAGACAAGGAGCAACAATACTAGAAAAGCAATAATGATAGGAGTGGTTTATATGTTCCTCCTACAAATCGGGAAGTTGCTGTAACTAGCTATGGAAAGATGTCCATGGAGGACATGATAGAGAAATTGTTAAAGGGAGTTGAGGCCACCAACTCTGGTGTAACCACCATGAAGAACGATCTGACATCCATCAGTCAGTTGGTGCACTCACACTGCACTGCTATCAAATAGTTAGAGAAGTAGATGAGCCAAATTTCTGTTGCATTCAACTAGAGAAAGAGCGAAACGTTACTAAGCGATAGAGTTAAGAATCCACAAAATGATGGATCATGTATGGCAATTACCACTAGGAGTGGTATGATATTACCTGGCCCTTCTGTAGGCAAATCTGTAGATGGTGAGGTAGTTAATGAATTCGAAGAAAATAATCTAGTGGAGTCTGAGAAGCTGGATAGTTTTGTTAATGCTTCAGAGAAAGAAATAGAGAAGGAAGAGGAAGTGGTGTTGAAAACTATCCCAAGACCACCACCTCCCTTTCCTCAATGATTGAAAAATAAGGCTGATGATGCAAAACACAACAAATTCATGGCAATGCTCAAGCAATTAACAATAAATGTGCCTTTGGTTGAGGCACTTGAGCAAATGCCAGGATACGCAAAATTCATGAAGGACCTTATGACTAAGAAAAGAGCTGTGATATATGAATTGGAGAAAAATCTCCACCATTACAGTGCTATTTATACAAGGACCTTGGTACAGAAGAAGCTAGACCCAGGTGCATTCACTATTCCCTGTACAATTGCGACTATGGAATTTGCCAAGGCGTTATGTGATCTGAGAGCAAGCGTTAATTTTTTGCCACTGACTATTTATAAAAAGTTGGGTCTGGGAAATCCCATACCCACCAACATATGACTCGTGATGGCGGATAGGTCAGTAAAGCGACCTGTTGGTATTCTGTATGATGTGTTGGTAAAGGTGTCTAGCTTTATATTCCCTGTAGACTTTGTCATTTTAGATTGCGAAGTGGACTTCAAGGTGCCCATAATTTTGTATCGACCTTTCCTCACAACCGAAAGTGTGTTGATTGATTTGAGAGCGAATGAGCTCTTATTCAAGATGAATGATGAAGTGGTCCAGTTTGATGTGGGTAAGTCAATGAAGAAACATGAAGAAATGAGTGTGTTCTCAGTAGTTGATTTGTTTTATGAGGACTAACAGAAAGTGTCCACAGCTGAGCAACTTGTTATCAAACCTTTGGCCGCAATTATGATGAATTAAGATAGTGAATGCATCGGAGAGTATGTAGAGACCGTTTGTGCTATGATGGGAATGGGTTCATATCCTTATGATCCTAAAAATCTAAACCTTGACCTTGCTAATCGACCAACACCACCATCCAAGCCATCTATTGAGGTGCCTCCGATGTTGGAATTGAAAGAACTGCCTGAACACTTACGGTACGTGTTTTTGGGCAACGGGAACACGCTACCTGTTATTATTGTGATTGATTTGGATGAGCAACAGGTAAACACACTTATTTCAGTACTTCAGTGGAACAAAATAGCTATAGGCTAGTCCATCACAGATATTATTGACATTTCCCCGGCTATCTGCACGTATAAAATTCAACTTGAGGAAGATTGTATTCCAACCATAGAGCATCAGCACCGTCTTAACCCACCAATGCAAGAGGTGGTTAAGAAGGAGATTATTAAGTGGTTGGATGCAGGAGTGGTTTACTCTATTTCTGACAGCAAGTGGGTGAGCCCAGTTCAATGCATGCTCAAAAAAGGGGGCATGACGGTGGTTGCTAATGAAAGAAATAAGTTGATTCCACTTAGGCCTGTAACTGGGTGGAGATTTTGTATGGACTACCGCAAGATGAATTCTTGGACTCTGAAAGACCACTTCCTGATGTCCTTTATGGACTAAATGCTTAATAGATTGGCTAGAATGGGGTGGTATTGCTTCTTGGATGGTTATTTTGGATACAACCAAATCTACATTGCTCCTGAAGATCAGGAGAAGATGACATTCACATACCCATATGTCACCTTTGCATTTAAGAGGATTCCATTTGGGCTATGCAATATGCCGCCCACTTTTCAACGGTGTATGATGTCTATCTTTTTAGACATGGTGAAAGACACCATAGAGGTATTCATATATGATTTCTCTGTAGTGGGTGATTCATTTGAGATGTGTTTGGAAAATCTAAATCTAGCCTTGCAAAGATGTATTGAATTTAATTTGGTGCTTAACTGGGAAAAATGCCATTTCATGGTAAAAAAGAGCATCGTTCTCGGCCACAAAATTTCTGAAAAAGGGATAGAATTTGATCGAGCAAAAGTGGAAGTTATTGAGAAACTACCACCTCCCATTTCAGTGAAGGGAGTACGTAGTTTTCTTGGACATGCTGGCTTTTATCAGAGATTTATAAAAGACTTCTCTAAGGTTGCAAATCCACTTTGCAAACTTTTGGAGAAGGAAGTAAAGTTTTCCTTCGATGATGAGTTCTGGAAGGCATTTGAATGCCTTAAAAAAAGCTGGTTGAGGCACCTATTATTGTTACACCTGACTGGTCAAAACCATTTGAGATCATGTGTGACGCCAGTGGTGTTACCCTTGGAGCTGTATTGGGACAAAAGGGGGACAAACTATTTTATCCGATATATTACGCCAGCAAAGCACTGAATGGAGCGGAAAGAATTACACCGTCACAGAACAGGAACTTTTGGCTGTAGTGTATGATTTTGAGAAGTTCATAGCTTATCTTCTTGGGACCAAAGTGATGGTCCACACCAACCATGCTACATTGAGGTATCTAATGGCTAAGAAGGATGCAAAACCAAGGCTGATTAGATGGGTATTGCTGCTTTAAGCATTTGACTTCGAGGTTAAAGATAGGAAAGGTTGTGAAAACAAGGTTACAGATGATCTATCTAGAATGGAAGGTGAACAGGAAATTAGTGATGAAATGAAGATAAATGATGCATTCCCTGATGAGGAGATCCTGGCTGCCACTGTGGAAAAATTACCTTGGTATGCGGATTATGCAAATTATGTTGTGAGTGAGGTCATCCCAGAAAACCTTTCGTTCTATCAAAGGAAGAAATTCTTGCATGATGTGACTCATTACTTTTGGAATGAACCATATCTTTTTTGGCAATGTGTGGATAATATTATAAGGAGATGCGTACCGAAAGTGGATGTATTGTACATATTGGAAGCATGTCATGCTTCCCCAGTTAGGGGTCACCATACAAGTGACTGAACGGATAGGAAGGTGTTGCAGAGTGGATATTACTGGCTAACATTATTCAAGGATGCCTACGAGTTTGTGCTAAAACATGATAAATGTTAGAGGCAGGGGTCAGTCTCCAAAATACATAAGATGCCCTAGACTAAGATGCTTGAAGTGGAATTGTTTGATGTCTGAGGCATTGATTTCATGGGTCCTTTTGTAAGATCATATGGGATGAAGTATATTTTAGTTATTGTTGACTACATCTCGAAATGGGTCAAAGCTGTAGCATTGCCTGACAATGAAGAGAAGAGGGTTGTTGCTTTTCTCAAGAAGAACATCTTCTCTCACTTTGGAGTACCACGTACTATTATAAGCGATGGAGGATCTCATTTTTGCAACAAACTATTTTGAGAAGCTTTAGTAAAATATGGTGTGAAACAGTACCGAGTAGCTACTCCATACCACCCATAAACTAGTGGGCAAGTGGAGGTGTCGAATCAAGAAATAAAGGCCATCCTAGCCAAAACAGTAAACGTTGGCCAAAAAGATTGGTCTCAAAAGCTCGATGATGCCCTGTGTGCATATCGAACTACATTCAAGACACCCATTGGCACATCACCATTTCATCTGGAGCACAAAGCCTTATGGGCACTCAAAAGGCTAAATTTAAATTGGAAGGAGGCAACAAAGCTAAGACTGGGGCAACTGAATGAGATGGATGAATTTCATCTCAGGGCATATGAACAGACAGATCTGTATAAAGAAAATATGAAAAAATATCACGATTGGAGGATAGAGAAACGAGACATCCAAAAGAGTGACATAGTGCTTCTGTTCAATTCCAGACTCAAATTGTTCCCAGGTAAGCTTAAATCTAAGTGGTCAGGCCCTTTTAAAGTTAGCCAAGTCTACTCATTTGGAGTAGTGGAACTTGAAAACGATGACGGCAGTACCTTCAAGGTAAATTGGCAACGTGTCAAGCTTTACATTGGTCTGAAAGAATCAATGAAAAGTATCACCTTATCTATCTTGATGAAGTCTGAAGTAATCGAGATACCTGAGTCATCCCACGATATTAAATCAGGCACTGCATGGGAGACAACCCATGAACCCCGGGATTGATCCATTCCAGGTATACTCTAACCCTTAGTTTAGCTTTATTTTCAATTTTAAGTTGAGGGTGTTGATGTGTGAGCATATGCTAACACATTTGAAGCTTTTAACTCTAAATAATTGCAAGGTCTTGAGCAAATTTAGTTGTTTTTGATTAGTTTATGTTTGATTTTGCAGGTTAAGCTGATATGATAGATAACCAACATGAAATGAAGCAAAGAAGTTGAAATTTGAAGAAATTTGAAGACAAGCGTGGCTGACAACATTTGTGATAAGTCATCACCCCTGTGATAAGCTATCAGGTTGGTCATTATCAGTAGATAAAGAATTGACCTAAAGTGGAAGTTGTGACGATATTTTATGATAAGACGTCATAATGGTGATAAGTCATTAGGAATGCTTTCAGACTTAGGCAGGACATAAGAATTGGAGCAAAAGTGTGACGACATTTTTGATAAGTCATCACAATCCTGATAAGCCGTCATAAGTTGCCGTCAACCTAAGACAGGATGAGTGCAGAATTGGAGAAGACCTCAAGACATTCTTGATAAGTCGTCAGGATCCTGATAAGGCATCACCAATAGTCATCGTCTATTTCGAGAAAAAGCTGTAACCTTGATTTTGTTTCCTTATTTAGGGTAAACTATTTAAAGCTTTGTTTTAGGGTTTTCTAGACATTATTATTATTATTATTATTATTATTATTATTATTATTATTATTATTATTATTATCATTATTATCATCATCATCATCATCATCATCATCATCATTCTACCCAAGGTCGACACCTAGAGTTGTGGACAACATATTTTGATATTTGCTCTCTTTACTTCTTGACTTTAACAGCATAACTATTTCTGAGAGATTATTATCAGTATTTTGAGATTTTTCCTTGGTGATCTAATCTGTGATTCACTAGTTATTATTCATCTCTGAATCATGAATTCAATTATGTGTTTCGTTCGTTACATCATGAGTGGCTAAACTCCATTAACCTGAGTTATCAGATCTAGGGTTAGGTCTTGATGAGGTGCTAAGTATTCAAGATTCAAAAGGTGGCAAGATTTCTTGATAATTCTGAAGTTTTAATTAACGTCTGTTTGTTGCAAATAGTAGACACACCTGCTTTTATTTTCTTGAGAAAGAAATCAAATATAGTAAGAAGTGAATTATCAACAGGGACTCGAAAATACTTTGTTTAATAATCAGCGCTGTAACAAGGTTGGTTAACCTAAGGTAAAATCTAGGCGGTAAATAGAAATTCCCTAAATCTAAGAGAATTAGGGAATTAGACGCTTAAGTAGGTTGAGAGACATTTAAGCATAACATCGATAAATATAGCTTGTTATCCTACCCACCGAGAGAATCTTGAACCACTTTTAATATCTTTCATGTACCGGAAGCCCTAGTGAACATAATTCTGGTTATTTTATGAATGATTTTCAAACACTAAAATTAAAGTGATAAACAACAACTTGTTAAACCTAAACCCCCCATTTCAGGAAACATTAAACTATCAGTGGATTAAATCGCAAACAACTTGAGTTCACACCATATTCCCTATGGGATTTGACCCTAACCTAGTTGGATTTTATATTGACAACGATTGCTTACGCCCATTAAAGAGTGTAATTTGAGCGTTATCAGAGTGCCCGACTGAGACTGGGTGGGGGTAGGCTGGGTTCTTTGAATTCTAATGTGGTTGCAATGACCATTGTAGTTGTAGCCTGTCTCTGACCCCTAGTCTGTGAGGACTCTGGTTTATCTGGAAAACCAGGTACTCCTCCACTAAGCCAATGTGCTCAGGGGACTTATCCTGAAGCCTTGATTTCACTCCTTTCTTCTTGGTTTCCTTAGGTGTCATGCTACCAAAAAGGGTAGTTTTTAGTACTGGCAACAGAAGATGAGGACAAAAAAGTTTTTAAAAAATAAAAATTCTCATGGTAGAGCACTTACAATCCCACTTATTGGCCTAATTTCCAATTATGGGTTGTAATTACCCTCATACGTGGTATTGTAAGTTCCATCATAGGCACCTTTCTTAGGGTACTACAAATTGTTTTCAAATTTTACACCCCCACACATTGTGGTTAGCATTTTCAATTCCCTTTTAGCACATAACAACATTTATCATGTTCATAAGCACAGGAATGACACACAAAACTTTATATTTACATCAACCTTATCAACTTCTACTTCTATTTAAGGTATCTGTGGTTCTTCTTCTGAATTCTTTGAATGGCAAGTTTTCTTTTTCTTTCTCTAATAACTGAATAGAAGTACTTAGTATTACTATAATCATGTTCAAGCTACTTAGTTATTTCCTTTTGTCTTAGCATAGAGTCATGCTTACTGAGCCAGTACACATATTCAGCATGCCCCCTGTTCAGCTGTTGTCTAAATTACTCTTTGCTACTTCTTTAACATTTTATTTGAATAATATATACTTCACTAATTGAATCAGTAAGCTAGGTGGATCTGGAAAAAGAAGTATTAAATGACGTACTTCTTGTAACGTCAAACAAATTTAAGCTAGGAGTATTTGTGACCACACGAACAACTAATTAATACATAAAACATCCCCCACCCCCACCGCACCCCCTCTCTCTCTATATATATATGATTGCACGGCAGAGTGATAAATAGTACTCCTAAACAGAATATCCAGCTTCCCAAAATTTATCTTAACATCTAAGTCTTAATCAAATGTGCATTCTTGATTTTAAATAGTAGTTACCAGAATATCGAGCCTTTCAAATTTGGACTTGATGAAGTCCACAAGAGAAGAAATACTAGTTGGATCCAAAACATCAAGTTGATTAAGCAAAATTTTATCATTATTAGTAGTGTTTGACTCTTTTTTAAGCCTTTCAATAGCTTCAATCCCTTTCTTTTCATACCTTGATGTCAACACTACCACTACACCTTTGCTTACTAATTCTTTGCATGTTTCATATCCTATCCCTTTGTTCCCCCCAGTCACTACTGCATACCTGATCAAACATATTTCTTAGACATGCGTATAGGGATTTAAGTTATATACACCGACAAATTGGATGGAGTGATAAATAGCACTTACCAAAATATCAAGCCTTCCGAATTTGGTTTTGATGAAGTACACAAGAGAACAAATACTAGTTGGATTCATAACATCAAGTTGGTGAAACAAAATCTATTCATCAGTAAAGTTTGACTCTTCTTTTAGCCTTTCAATAGCTTGAATGCCTCTCTTTTCATCCCTTGATGTCAACACTACCACTACACCTTTGCTTGCTAATTGTTTGTATGTTTCCTATCCTATCCCTCTGTTCCCCCCAGTCACTACTGCATACCTGATCATAACACATGTTTCTTAGATATGTGCATGAGAATTTAAGGTATATACACAGACAGACAGCAAGGAAATAAGAAAACTACGTTATTAAGGTTACCTTGTGTTGGTGGTTTTCTCTGCCATTGTTGAAAGGATTAGTAGATCTTAATTCTAGATATTTAGGTTTTTGGTCTAAGCAGGCTTATGTAACTAACAAAGCATTGGGTTTCGTTGAACTACTATAGTAGATGGAATTATATAATTCTGGATATAGTTAGGACAGAAAAAAGGGCGGCTAATGTTGGCTATTTATTACGTTATTTCTCATGTAAGGTTTGTCCTGGTTCTACTGTTTAAAAATAGTAGCAGTAGTTCCTTGTTGAAGAATAGAATTTAGTTTGAGGCGTGTCATCGATGAATTTGGTGTATTTCCCAAGATGCGACAAACTTATCTAGTTATAAATTGGAAACTTATCTATAGAAACTTGACAAGAGATTATAGGAGAAATAAAAAAGTAACTTAGAAAATTTTTATATCCAATTCTCCAAATCAGCCCCTTGTAATTGTAGGTGTTAGGCCAACGATTAGTAAAGTAGTAGATGTGAAAAATAGTCTTAGTTATTTTTTTGGTACAAACTAATAATGATGGATGTTTCCTGTTGAATAATATAAGTTTTTTCATACTTTGACTATTATTCATATTTCATATTTGTTTGTGTTATATTCATATGGATGTCTGACCATTTGCCCTGGTTTTTAGCACAAAATGGACTACTGCACATGTTGACACAAAAGCAAGTTGCCAAAATCACTTTTTTTTCTTGACCATTATTCCAACTTGCTTAGCTACGAATTTCAAAATGTATGCGTTTGCATTTTTAACATTTTGAATGCTTCTTTTGACACTCTTCAGAGCATCTACTTCTTGTTTGGTCATTGAAATCACTAATACTATTTCTGGGCATTGGCTCCCTATATACCTATAGACCCCTTTCCAAACTATCTACTTATAGCTTAAACAATTGAAAAGAATCCACCTAAACTACTACTTCTGTTGGATTCGAGTATTTTCGAATCATGGACTCCATGATCTATTTGTATTAGTCTTAAGATGTTTTGGTCTATGCCGCTCGGACTTGTCTTCATACTTGCATTATCGCTTTTTATAAAATTTTGAAGGAATATGAAAATGGGGGAAAAGAACGCCCTTTTATTAATGTCTACGAAGAGACGCATAGGAAGGAAAAAAAGGACTGTATAAGTGGAGATTGGGTCAAAATGCGTGCTAAGAATGCATATGTACAATAATAACTTTTACATACATTGTTTTATTATTACTCAACTTTGGTTGTTTACATGCCGACAAATAATTTTTATTTTAGGAAGAATTTCAAAAAAGCATAGAAGAGTGGCGTCAAACTCAACCTACTTCAGAGGATGGTACCATGGGCCAACCATCACCTGCATAGCTGAATAATATATGGACAACTGTGGTAGGTGGTCCAAAGAAAGGTAGAACCTATGGGACAGGGGATCTCCAATCCTCGAGCAGTCCTTCATTGTTTCCCAGTTCCTCTTCTACTTTGTAAACTATGGAAGAAATGGAAGCGATGAAAAAAGCAAATTGTGGAATTGACGCAGAAATGTGCAGCTATCGATGCTAAGTTTGCTAAATTTGATAAATTGGATGAGTTGGTTAAGAAGCACATGCCGCAAGTATTTCATGACG
This sequence comes from Capsicum annuum, assembly GCF_002878395.1. Classification (NCBI taxonomy): domain Eukaryota; kingdom Viridiplantae; phylum Streptophyta; class Magnoliopsida; order Solanales; family Solanaceae; genus Capsicum; species Capsicum annuum. The sequence continues at coordinate 211,725,780 of NC_061120.1, forward strand.
AAGAAGATAATGAATCTGATGATAATTAGATTGTAGTTATTGTTCTTGTTTTTGGTTGTGATATTTAGATGTTTAAACTATTTGATTTGATGTTTGTTTTGAATGGTTTAAAGTGGTTGTATTTACAAATTTTTGTCATGTTTGATCCTGTTGTGAAAAATACATTAGTTATTCATTTATAATCTGAAAGCAGTCTAAGCTAATGCAATATAATAATTATTAAATAATTATTTATTAAATAATAATAATTATTAAATAATTATTTATTAATTTTTCGACTACGGTGGTTGGAATAATAATAATTATTAAATAAATATTTATTAAATTTTTGACTATAGTGGTCAGAATAATTACAATTATTAAATATTTATTTATTAAATTTTCGACTACAATAGTCAGAATAATTATAATTATTAAATATTCATTTATTAAATTTTCGACTACAGTAGTCAGAGTAATTAAAATTATTAAATAATTATTTATTAAATTTCTGACTACAGTAGTTGGAATATTTATCATTATTAATAAGTATTTATTAAATATCCGACTACAGTAGTCGGACTATTTATTATTATTAAATAAATATTTATTAAATATCCAACTACGTTTTCGACTAAGCAGTTGGAAATTTTCGACTACTGTAGTCGAAAATATTTTTTTGACAAGCTATATTCCTACTACCATCAAACAGTCGGAAAGTATTCGGAACTACCTTAATTTCTGACCACATTCCGACTACATTGGCCGTCGAAAATTTAATGTTTTCTAGTAGTGTTAAGCAAAGCCCTTTCCTTTCTTTATCTTCATCTCAAACATTCTTGCAAGCAATTATAGAGTTTTAAGTTAAGTTTGTATTCTTAAGTTGCAAGCAAGTAAAAGAGAATCTACTTCAAAACCAAGGTATGAGCACCTCCATGTCTTCTCTTTCTGAACTGCTACAACATGAAATGAATAATTGGTTAGTTGATAAAAGTTCATCTTGTTTTCTTCTTTTGCTTTAACTTGTTTTGAGTTCAGGATGATAATATACTCTATGTGGGTAAATTCTGAGTAACCCGTATGCTCAAAAGTGTGAATTTGTGTGCATAAATGTGAAGTTGGTGTCAAGTTTTGCAAAAAATAAATTAGGATTGTATGCTAAATGTTCGATAGAATGCCAAATTGAATCCTGAATCTGAAAAAGAGGGTACGATGGTGGAAATGGTGGACCGTCAATGATGCAATGGACCACCAAATGGACCATCGCAAGAACCCCAAAAATGACATCCATTGGTTAAGGTGCAACGGCTAAAGTGGTGGACCGTTAACTTTTTGACGGACCACCATATGGACCGTCGCAACTCTTTGAATTTTTAGGTTTTCAGGATAGGACTTGACGGCCTACCTAGTTGACCACCAGTTACCCGACGGACCATCAGTGTGGTCGTCAAGACTAAGTTTTCACTGGTTAAGCTGTTTTTGCATTATAAACTAATTCCTTGCTTCTATTTCGGGCAATATGACTTGTAAACTACCACTAAACAGAGGAGAAAGATCTCAAAAAGGTAGAAGTGAACCGGCACCCACTTATCACACCAAGCAACATGAAAGGAAAACTCCCACACTCTCCCAGTCTGAAGAGATGAGTGATAGTAGTACAAGCAGTACCAGCTCAAGCCCAGACGATGCAACGGTTGCTAAAAATCAACCCAAACCTATTGAGGGTGGAATTGAGGCTGCTAATGTAGGAGAACAAATGGAAGCAACTGATGTGGATACTGAACTTGAAGATGTTAATGTTATCAAATGTAAAGAGCTTCAAGTCCGAGAGGTGATTAGATGGCAGATAGAGGGAGTAAGAGAGAAATTCTATGACAGGTTGACACCTACAGCAAAAAGGATAAAAAATCTATTTGCAGAGGAACATCAGATTATGACAATGGAGTTACATGAATATCTTGAGTTGGCACGCCATTTCAACGAGTATGAACTAGCATGGATGAGCAGGCCACCAGGAGCGTATCAACTGAATTGGGTAAGAGAATTCTTTGCCAATTATCTTGCATTTGTAGAAAAAGATTGTCCAAAGAGGACGTCATTTACAAGATTTCCAAATAGAGAGTCTTTACCTGTCCGAGAAGTCACTATCAATATTTCAGCTCGAATAATAAATAGGATGTTGTTCGAGCCAAAGTATGAGGCTTCACCTGCTATACCTGATCTTGAGTATAGGTTGGGAACTGCATCCACTCAGAGGCCTTGCGTGGCTTTATTATTGACTGATGATGGTAACCTTTATTGGTTGACAAATCCACGGGAGCGTATTGCAAAATATTCCATTAGCTTCAAGGCTAAGTTCTGGTGGGCTATTTTCGCTTAAGTCTGATGCCAACAAAAGGTGATAGAAACTTGGATAAACACAGAGTCGTATTAGTGGAAAGCTTGGTTTTAGAGCTGCAAGTTAACTTTGGCCAGATTACTGTGGATGAGATGTTTGTGAGGGCACATAAAACAAGCAGTGCATTGCTATTCCCATGCTTAATCACTGAGTTATGGAAATAAGCTAGTGTGCCCCTGATTCGTGGAGTTGATAATGAAATACCTGCTATATAAAGACAGGACATTGAGAATTCAAAAAATGACTCAAAGTTTGAGATGCATGTCACCAAGCCTCCGGCTTACCAGACTCAATCTGCACTAACTCCCGATGCTACAGAAATTCCCGCAGGTATACCTTTCCCCATCACCGCCTATGTGCCACTAGAGTATGCACCTCTAAGTACTTCTGTATGGTCGGGTTCTACACAACCTATAGGAGGAGAAGACTTTGTTGAATACAGGTTAACGCAGGAGAATTTTGCAAAATTAGTGAAGCTGCAAAAGAGGTTTCAGAGATAGTTAGATAAATGGGTGTCAGAATTTAAGCCTTTTGTTGGTGAAATTATAGCTGAGGCAATCCGCCCATTCCAGACTATTCAAGCTAGGATGGACAGCATGGAGCACCGCATCAATAAAAGGCTAGATGCACTATCCCTCCCTAATCTTGCAAAGCTCATGGCTGAATTTGAGTAGGCAAAGGCTGATATAGCAGAGTTAAAGGGAAGGCAACCACAACAGACTATTTTTGACCCAGACTTAATGGTGAGTGACGATGATGAGGGTATTGTGGATCTAGTGGGAAGACCCGTGAAAGACAAAGGAAAGCAGCACACGGATGAGTGAGCTGTAATGAAAGAAGAAAAGAGAAAACAGAGAGCAACAATGACACTAGAGAAACAGGAACAACACGATTTGAAGAGGGCTCGAAAGAAATCAAGAAAATATGAAGAAAAGAGAAAGAAGAAAGAAAAAGATGAAGCAGCAAGAGTATCTACTAGTGTTCCCCTGCAAGGGGGCAAAGTTCAGGCTCAGCCCGAGAGATGATTCCTCCGATTCTGGAGGGGGAGGTTTTGAATTCTCCTACCACCATAGGGGCCAACATTGCACCAGGTGAGGATGTAGGATCTTCACCACACTTCACAGATGCCTCAGATGAATAAGAGAAAATACAAGTATACCCATTCCTTTATACTTTAATTTAATGCTTTGAAGATAATGCATGTGTTTTTCTGTAGGGGTGGTGAACTTGTACCATAGGGGGTTGTGTTGCCGATATTCTGAACCCCTACCATGTGGTATCTAGGAGAATCAGCATATCTAAGATCATGTTAAGTTTGCATCTTTGTTTTCTAGGTTTAACTTCAGATTTGCATGTTTCTTCTTTTTAAATCTTGTTATGTTGTTGATGTTGGTTCATGAAATAAAAGTGTTGTTTGTGTTAGTATCTTTTTGCAAATACGGATGATGAATGATGTTGGCATCAATTATGACTATTTCCATTTGACTATTTATCTGTGTCTCTTAAGATATGTGATCAACTATTAGTGAATCTGTAGTTAGCATTAATCTGTAAATACACATGACATGTGATACACATCTTTAGAACAGTAGAATGAGTTTGACTTAGTTACCACTGTGTGTGCGAGTAATTGTAGTAGTTCTTACATAGTATAGTACCTAAAACTTGCCTGGTTCAATTGATGTTGTTATGTAGTTAACAGGATAAGAAATGATGGCAGGCCACATTGTACTTTTAGTCCACTTAGAAAAAATAATTAACTCCACCAAAAATATTTTTCCATTTTTGAACCCTTCTTTGAGCCTTTGTTAATTTTTCTTTAACACCAAGCATTCTAGTTAACTCTCTTTCAGCTATTGACTCCTAGCTGTAGCCCTGGCCTAGTAATTGGCGATATGTACCTAAACTTAGGAAAAACACCTAAGTTGAGGATGGATATTGTAGGGTTGTTAACTATCTAATGGAAAGTTGGTCTAGAATTTGAATTTGAGCATTTGGCCCTGGGCTAGTTAAGACAATGTGCACCTTGACTTATGGCATCATCCTAAGTTGAGGGTGGTTGATGCTTGTGTATGTAAATATATAAATATAAAAAAAAGAAGTTAGTGTGGTAAAGCATGAATGAATGGGAAACGGGTAAGTGAGCTAGCAAAGCAATGGCCTTGGTAAGAAGAATTTGTAGGCAAAGAGAGTTAAAACGTAGTTTTTAGTCACTTTTGCCCAAAATTCCTTCCTGACCTAGCCTGATACCTCATTACTAGCCTAGAAAAGACTTGCTTGATCTTGGAACTCAGTTATAAGGGGGAATTGGATGGTAAAGGCAAGCTTATGGGTGCATGTGCAATGTTTGCAACTTCTTTGATGAGTGAGAGGGTTGTGATTTGTATCTATAAAATATATTGAGTGGTGGATCGCCTTGACTGTTAGGGAAAACTGAGTTATACTTAATTTGGCTGATTTTTGTAGATTCTTGTATCCATTTTTGTGTAGATGAATTAAATTTGAAACAATGTCGATTATGGACTCTGACATGTTAAACCATATGATGTGGATGACAAATGAATGGTTGTGTGAAAATTGGTTTAGTAGTAAATGTCTGTCATTATATTGTTCATATTTGCAATTTGGTGTTGAGTTACTTGAGGACAAACAATTATCTTAAGTCGAGGGTGTTGATGTTTTGGCTTTTGACGGAACATTTTTCATTTTTTCCTTGGGCAAACTGTATGTTTTCAAGAAACCAAGATTGCATTTAATTCTAGTTTTTAGTGTTTCAGGTTAAGGAGCTATCTGAAGGAAAAGACTCAGAAAATTAGCAGAAAGAGACTTCTGACGGTCAAAATGGTGGACCATCAGCCTTGCGACGGACCACCAGTTCAACTGTCAGTGTTAAACATAACAAGGTATCCTGAAGCACTCAGAGACGGCCCATGTGGTGGACCGTCAGACTTGCGACAAACCACCAACTCAACCATCAGGCCTAAATAGAAGTTATGTCTTCAAAAGACTCAGTGATGGCCCATATGGTGGACCGTCAGACTTCTAACGGACCACCATTTTGGCCATAAGTTTCAAGCAACCAAGGTCGCATTTAATGCTGGTTTTTAGTGTTTCAGTGTAAAGAGATAGCTGAAGCAAAAGACTTAGAAAATTAGTAGAAAAAGACTTCGGCGGTCTAAATGGTGGACCGTCAGTCTTGAGATGGACCACCAGTTTAACCGTCAGTATTAAACAGAATAAGGCATCCTGAAACACTCAGTGATGGCCCATATGGTGGACCATTAGTCTTGTGACGGACCACCAATTCAACTATCAGGCCTAAACAAAACCTATGTCTTCAGAAGACTCAGTGACGGCCCATATGGTAGACCATCAAACTTTCGACAGACCACTATTTTAGCCATCGATTTCAAGCAACCAAGGTTGCATTTAATCTGATTTTTAGTGTTTCAGGGTAAGGAGGTAGCTGAAGCAAAGACTCGAAAAATTAGCAGAAAAAGACTTCTGATGGTTAAAATGATGGACCGTCAGTCTAGTGACGGACCACCAGTTTAACCTTCAATGTAAAATAGAACAAGGCATCCTGAAACACTCAGCGACGGCCCCTGTGGTGGACTGTTAGTATTACGACGGACCACTAACTCAACCGTCAGGCCTAAACAGAACCTATGTCTTCAGAAGAATCAGCGACGGCCCATATAGGGGATCGACAAACTTTCGACAGACCACTATTTTGGCCGTTAGTTTCAAAAAGAACTGGCCTCTCCAGGATCAACAGTGATGGACCACATGGTGGACCTCCAGTCTTACGACGGACCACCATTTTGGCCGTCAGACTCAAGCAGAACTGGGCTTTCAAGGACAATCAGTGACGACTAAATTGGTGAACCATCAGATTTCCGACAGACCACCACTTTGGCCGTCACTTTAGACGTAGATTTTATAATTTATGAATTTTAAATCATTTTTACCTGGGAAATTATAAATACCCAGTTTCAGGTTTTGTTAGGGATCTTTTTATCCATCTTTCATTTTTATCTTTGGGTTTTCCATACTGAAAAATACATTTGTTACATAATTTTTCTCTGAGATTTATTAGAGATTTGTGGATCTAGATTCCTTTATCATATTTTCTATTGAAGATTGAAGAACAAAAATTGTGAATTTTGTAAGTACACTCTGAATTAATTTATGAATAACACAATGGTTTCTTCTCTTTCTTGGGTGGAAATGTGTGGCTAAGCTCTCACAACTAGGGTTATGGGTGCCTTGATGTGAGAAGCTGATTTTGGGCTATGAATCTAGTAGAATCCCATGAGTAATTAATATTGCATAAACTCTTCTTCACTTTAATGACTTTTCTTGATTGCAAACTTGAAAAGTGAGCCCAAGAACAACACTTGTTCAAATAGAAAAGTGCTTGTTAGGAAACGAAAGGGTTTACACAAATCTAAAGGCTTTAAACTTTGGATAGAGAGTAGATGCCTTAATCGGATCAACCTATGTGAGATTGTAGTTGAATTAATTTTATGTCCCTTAAGTTTGAAAGAATTAAGGGATAAGTTACTCATTTAGGTTGAGAAACTAATGGGTAAATCATAGAATTCAATTACTCTTGCAATAAGAATTGTTCATTGGGAATAAAAAATAGTTCACAACCCTAGCTGCTTAAGCATCTGGGTAACCATAACTCTAGTTTGACTTCTCTTATTGAATTACTATTAATAATATAATCTGCAGTTGGATTACTTTATGTCATAAACATTTGAATATAATTGATAAATAAAATATCTCCCTTTATTCTAAATCCTTCGATCAACAGTCTAATAGCAACCACAATACTTAGTGAATACAGTATTCCCTATGGGATTAGACACCCAACCCATTTGGGTTCTATATTTGACAGCAACCGCTTACACTTTCTAACGAGAGTTGTAATTTGAGCGTATTAGTAACCGTTTCGAGTTCCATCAGAAATTCTCAGCCCTAAATCTTTTTGTAGCTAGTGCTCCAGTGCCAAAGTTTTGAAATAACAGTCGAGATGGAGCAACAAGATCTAAGTCATAAGGTAGTGAAAAGGGTGTTTATACCCATCTATTTTGCAAAGAATGTAGTAAAAATCACCTAGGTGTGTGTAGAGCCGGCAGTGGTATGTGTTTTGTATGTGGCGATTTTGGCCACAGAGTTTGAGAATGCCCTAAGGCTAGTCTACGAAGTCAGCATAGTCGTTTCTTTGCTCAGTCTGGTCGCCTGAATCAGCAGGGTGCCACTTCCAATGCCGCCAGTGGGCAACACCCAAATAGGCTTTATAAACTTCAGTCCAGACAAGATCAGGAAAGTTCTCCTGATGTGGTCAATGGTACATTACTGATCTTCCATTTATATATTCATGCCTTATTAGATCCAAGAGCTTCTCTATCTTTTGTAACTCTTTGTATAGAGGTCAACTTTAAGTCAAACCAGATGTCTTAACAGAACCATTCTCGCTCTTTACCCCAGTGGGTCAGTCTATCATAACTAGACTAGTATAAAAAAAAATTTTGGTTATAGTATTTCAGAAAATCCCTTCAGCTAATTTTAGTAATAGAGTCATCCCATTTCATTTTCTTGATGAACCAATCATTGAATGAAGGGGTAACATGGGTAGTACCTTAGTTTCAGATGATTTAAGATTGAATCTTTTAAGATTGAGCTAGTAGAAAGAAGAGTTGAGAATTTTAAGCTAGCCAGTGATGAGGTTGCTATATGATGATTGTCAGGGCAATAAAAAACTAAGAAATTTGTGTCAGAAGGAAGTACTAGAAGTGGGCCTTATATTATCAAGTGTAGTCCTTCAAGATGAGTTCAGTGTTTATGAGTATTATTGTATCTCAGACTCTAGAGTAAAGTGGTTTTAGTTCTATTTAGAAGTTATTAAGAGGTTCACAGACTTAGAATAATGAATTTAAGCTAAGGGAGAGATGGTAGAACCAGTAACCAAGTCAGGCTTTTAGATTTTAGTACTAATGTTAGTATGTGTAGAAAAGTAGTGGGAAGGGATGATGCCCAACCCATCCTTACCTTAGTGCAAATTTTTGTACTTTAGCTATCACAATATCTACTCATGCCTTATATGTCAACTTTATGATCATAGCTCATATTCGTGCACATTAACAAAAATCATTTACGCTTACAGCTCCTAGTATGAGCAGTTCCAGTTCACTAGTGTTACAAATCATGTTCCATGAATATAGAAACTCCAAAATAAGGTCATGCAGCTCATGACTCATGTACTCATGTCATGCTTTACAGTGTGCTCAGTTCAACATTCAATCCCAAACTCAGTCCCGTTTTAAGTTTGCTTGACTAAAGCCTACAATTATCAGTAAATCAGTTATCAGTATCTTAGTATTTCAGAATCATATTATATGTCTGTTCTTGCATTCTCAAATAATACAGTTCTCATGAATTCATGCTCAGTTACGTCATGTTCCTCAGTCAGACCTTACCTTATATTCATAGTACTCTATAGTTTTAGCCCAGTTATTCAGGTTAAGTACAGTTCAATCTTACATAAGCAGTATTCAACTATCAGGCATTCAGTTAATCAGATAAGGATGTATGTTTATGTATTCGTGCTCAGTGCCCATGCGAATACTTTTAGTACTCTCAGGTGAAATGTCGTACTAAGGTATAGAATATAGTTAAGAGAGTATTCGAGGAATATGTATAAGCTTGAACATTTGTAGATACAATGTATAGGGCTTAGTCACTCTATCTTATATGATGTTTCGTAGGCCTCGCATCAAACTACAGAATTTTAGTCTGAATGTGATTTCTTATTCAGATGTTTTAATCAGCCCATGCCAAGATTCCTTGCTCCCTAAAGCCATTAGAACTCTATAGAAAGAGTGTCAAACAAATACTTTAGTTGAGTATAAGTTATCAGCATGAGTTAGTCCGTAAAGCCAGTAATTCAAGTTAGAAGTCGGGCGGACAAGCGCGACTAGGTAGTTGCGAGTTCAACTAAATCAATGTATCATGCCTCAACTTCAGATCCCCGATATGCAGTCACAATTCAGTCCATAGGTTCCCTTTGCATCATCTCAGCTTTTCCTCAATATCTCAGCAAAGTCAGCATTCTTCAAGGGACATAATGTCCCAAGGGGGAGATGCACTATAATTTCCTAAGTTTTCATGACCTAAACCTTCTATCTTCTCTTCATAAAATGAATCTATTTTAGAGTAGTGGGTACTCATAGCTGGACCCTCAAGTTCCAATATCATCCATAAGTCATGTATTCAGGGGCTTAGTTCAGTTCATGATATTCAGTTCATGTATCACGTTTCAGGATCAGTTATGTTCTTATGTTCCCATTCATGCATATTTAGTAAATAACCTTAGGTTCATCAGTATTCTCAGCTTAAGGTAACAGTCTTCCTTAGATGGTCTTCGTTTCATGTTCAGATATAGTTATAAACTTGGTATCCATTACCATTGCGTATTCAGTCATGCATCCACAAATCAGTTCAGTCATGTACCCATGCATCAGATATGCATGTTTAGTTTGAAAACTTAGCTTATTAGTAGTTTCAGTCAGGCATTCTATACATCAGATATGCATGTTCAGTGTGTAAACTCAGTCTATCAGTGTTTCTCATCTTAGTCAATCTCATTTGAGGAAAAATGTTCCCATTGGGGAGATATTGTAAGACCCCACAAAATTCTAAGCTTAACTCACTCCGTTAAATCTTGAAAAGAGGTTCCAGACTTAGAAATTTCAGCAAAATATTTACACTTAGAAGTATTTTATTCTTCGTAAGTTGGCAATCCTATTTCATGACCCTTATGACCTTAAAATATTGATTTTTAAGTTGATTCATGATCAGGAATGTCAGTATGTGTCCCCGGACAAGTTTTCGATTTTTCGAACCTCTATTGAATCAAGTTTGAGAGTCCAAACCAGTGGATGGATGTAATCTCGACGCGCCGCGATGACTATTGCATCGATAAATGTTTTTTTCCATATTCCAGTGTCAATTCTAGTGAGCCAACATAGACTCGACGCGGCACGCCGGCCATAGCATCGATCCCATCGACGTGACACATCGGCCATTGCATCGATCCCATCTACACGGCACGTCGGTCTGCGTATCACTGGACACATTTTTAGTCATTTAAAGCTGCATCCTGAGGGGATTTAGGTCATTTTCCCACCCTTAATCAGCCCCTAAAACATGAAATTTATCCCTCAATAAGAAAAATACACTCACTTTCTCTCAAATTCTCTCAAGAACAAACCCTAGGGCTTTTAATTTCAAGAGAAAATCTTCAAGAATGAACCATCAATCTTCACAAATTCAAGTACCAAGGTATGTTAGGTGTTCATTCGTGGATTCTTTTCACCCATGAAGTCCACGAAGACCTTTTTAAATATGCAAGATCTCATATTTATGATTTTCATGATTAGGTTGAATTGAATTCATTTTCATGTTATTGTTGGGTTTTTAATCTATGATTTAGATTACAAGTTCCAAGAATTGACCCTAGTATGTGTTAAATTACATGATATTCATGGTAAACCCTTCAATTTGCAAGTTATTTATTGTAATCATATTAACTCTAAGTATTTATGATTTAATGAACCAAGTGTGTTTCCCATGTGTTTGCTAAATTGTCTATGAGAATGAGATAATGCCATTATAGTATGCTAATGTGTATTCCCCATTCATGTACAAATTATTACATTACAAGTGTTTAATAAATTGCTTATGTGATTTGACTAGTGAAAACATGACACGTTAATATGTGATTCTATTCATGCACAAGATCATGTATATCAGGTGTTTGACAAAGTGTCTAAATGAGTGCATTATTAGCAAGCAAGTGTTGTTATGCCTTTATGATTATGCTATGTTTTACTTTTCATGCTATTGAGTCCTGGGGGTATTTAATACCTAAAAATTTAGTTGTGTACCTAGAGCCAGTGTCAATTACAGAATCTCAGTCATGTTACGATCAGTAGAACTCAGTTAGTTACAGAACTTAGTAGAACTCAATTAGTTACAGAACTCAGTAGAACTCAGTTAGTTACAAAACTCAGGAAAACTCAATAATATCAAGTATCAGTCCAGTCCTATTCAGTATACTCAGTTCCGTGTCTTTCAGTTGGGAGTAGGATTCAGTACCAAGTGAGCCTAGGGATGGGTTCTCACCCGTTAACTAGGACTGGGTCCTGGAAGCAATCCCGAAGTTCCAGAACTACACAGCCAACGTAGGCTATAAGATGTCTCCCATTAGATAGGACTGACATACTCAGGGATCACCCGCTAGTTTAGGACTGATCTCAGGGGTCACCTGTTAGATAGGACTAACTCCACAACCAGTGTTAGTACCTGTGGCACGATACTAGCACCCTTCCAACTAGCATTATAGGTTGGACCCCTATTAGCTCAGATTTGGAGCATGTCAGTTAGATGATTACCTCCCACAGTTTCAGGTTTAGTCTTCAGATCAGAACTTATTTTAGTTTTACAGAATCAGGATTGTCAAACACAGTCGATTAGTATCAGCAAACTAGTTATCAGTAATGTTAGATATCAGTTACTCAGTTATTAGAACTCAGTGCTTAGCTTCAGAAAATCTCAGTTATAGTCTATACATATATGTATAGTATTGCATACTCAGTGATTTCCATAGTATTAGTTATCCACGTACTCTTATATTCAATTACTCTATATCATTCAGTCAGTTACTATTCATGCATATGAACCCTTGCATATCAGCCTACCTCACTTAGCATACCAGTACATTTAAAGTACTGACACATACTTCTCTTTTACACTATGATTTCTTATATTATAGGTTCAGACGTACGAACTCCTAACCATCCTTAGCAGCCCAGATTATCAGAAACAGATTAGTGGTGAGTCCTTATAGTTTGAGGATAAAGTTATTATTTAAATTTATCAGTAGTTCAATAGTCGGAGTTAGTTGGGGGCTTGTCCCATCAACTCCATGTTCAGACAGCTAGAGGCTTTTAGACTAGAGAATTTCAGACATATGATTCAGTATTTAATTATCAGTATTCAGTATTTGATGTTTAGTTGTAAACCTTATGGCAGTTTAGCCTAATTCCACATTTATTTCAGTATTATTATTCAGTGCTCACAGCAGGTACCATTCATGGGTTAGCTGGTGGTCCTTTGGGGTCACTAGCACCGTATAGTATCCAGGGCACAGACTCGAGGGGTTACACAAATGCTCTTCATGCTCAACCTCACTCTTGGAACAAATCAAGATATCATTTATAAATACAATAACAAAGGAGCCAAGATATAGTCGACACACCAGATTCATCAACTCTATGAACGCGGTAGAGGCATTGGTCAACCCAAAGGACATAACCAAGAACTCATAATGACCATATCGAGTCCAAAAAGCTATCTTTGAAATATCCAAAGATCAGATCCTCAACTTGTGATAACTGGATCTTAAATCAATTTCAAAAACACCGCAGCATCCTGAAGCTGATCAAACAAATCATCAATGCAATGAAAAGGATACTTATTCTTAATTGTCACCTTATTAAACTGCCAATAACATCCTTTTTATTCATAAACAAGATAGGCGCACTCCAAGGTGAAACAATAGGTCAGATAAATCCCTTATTTGATAACTCCTGCAACTGGTCCTTCAATTTTTTTAACTCTTTTGGACAATTCTATAAGGAGAAATAGAAATGGGTTTGGTTCCCTACTCAACAACAATAGCAAAATTAATATCTCGATCCGGAGGCATACCAGGAAAGTCCGTAAGGAACATATCTATAAACTCACAAACAATATAGGCAGAATCCAATAAAGGAGGAGAAACAACACTAGCATCACGAATACGAGCCAAATAAGAGAAACATCCACGCTCAGCTAATTTACGAGTCTAAACATAAGATATAACCCTCTTAGGACCCAAATAAAGTGCACCCTTTCAAGCTATCCTTGGCACATCCGGTGAAGCTAAAGTCACAGTCTTAGCTTAACAATCTAAGATAGTATAAGAAGAAGCCAACTAATCTATACCCAAAATAACATCGAAGTCAACCATATCTAACACAAACAAATCTACCAATGTCTCGCATCCGATAAAAGTCATAACATAATATCGGTACACCCGATCCACCACTAAAGAATCACCTACTGGGGTAGATACATAACTAGGCATGGAAAGAGGGTCACTAATCGAATCAATACCTAAAGCAAAATACACAGAAACATAGGAAAAAGTTGATTCAGGATCAAATAACAAGATGCAAGTCTAAAACAAATAGGGATAATACCTATAATCAAAGCATAAGAAGCCTCTACCTCAGGTTTAGCTGGTATAGCATAAAACTGACCACGAACACCAGCTACCTGGGTAGCCCCACGACCACCAACTATCTAAGTGGCCCCATGGCCACCCCCATGAGCTCCACTACCTCTTCCCCTCGCACTTTTGGTAGCACCTCTACCTCTCACAGATAAAATAAGAGTAGCTCATATCACCCAGCGGGGATAGTCCCTATCCACATGGCTAATCTTATCACACATATAGCAATCTCTATGATAGTCTCAACAAGAGAAAGTACAACTGGGCTTGAACAGCCACACTGAACTACTGAACTAGAAGATCCACCACCTAAACTCTATAAAGCAGCCTGCACTGACCTACCATGGCATCTACGAGAACCTCTAAAATCTCTGCCTCAAGAGGTATGACTCTTGAACTCACCAAAACATCATGCCTTCTTGGCGCCTCCCTAAGATTCACTAAGAATAGCCTATGTCATCTTAGTATGATCCATAATACTCTGAAAAGATACTCCAAATACAATTATCTGAGTTGTAACCAATTGAAGGAAGACATCCAAACCCTTCACAAACTTCCATATTTGCTCAGACTTGGTGAAAATGCTATCATAGAAATATCTAGACAAGGCATGAAAGCGTGCCTCATACTCAACAATTATCTTGGATCCTTTCTCCAAATGATCAAACTCATCCTGCACATGATTTCTTAAACTAAAAGGCATAAATCTCTCAAGGAAAGCCTCAACAAACTGATCCCAAGTCATCTTAGGAGAATCAGGGGGTTTACACTGACAAGCAACCTCCAATAATCTCCCGTTACATCTCTCAACTGATAAGATGTAGTATAAGCCACACCATCCATACTAAAAGAGTGAAACATAACTCAGAACATAAGTTATGAAAGAACTATACATGATAAAGACATCCTATAACCTCCCGATGATAGATACGAATGTCTACGTACCAATTTGAAAAAATCTATTAGACATTCCACTCTTACATCATTGTGACCAATGAACCTGGCTCCTCTAATACCAATTTATCATGACCCAAGAAATGAGGGTCATGATTGCACTTGTCGCAGCATACTTTGATAAGTAAGCTTACCACTAAACTGATACAAAATAGAAAAATACAAAAATACCCCATAGTAAGGCCTCTAGAATGAAGCCAAACCATACAAGTAATTATAATAATACAAAAAAAAATTGTCTAAAATACCAATCATACCCAAAACCAGGTGTCAATAATGTAAGATTTACTAATACAATCCAGGATTCAAATACATCAAAAAACTAACAACAAAAGAATAATATTTTTCTTCAAATACTAATAAAGACATAACTACAATAGAAAGATAGAGGTGAACCCAAATGCATGAATGTCCAATCACTACCTTGAAAGCTCCAACAATCGCTTGAGTCAAGAAAGCTGAGGCATACTCGAGCTAAGAACTACACCAAAAGGACATAGTAGGCATGAGTATGGTCCACTTGTACTAGGTAGGTATTATAGGCCGACCAAGCAAAGTAGTAAATAAAGTGCATAGTAGGTATGAGTATGGTCCAATTGTGGTACCAATGTTTTATGAATGAATATGATATGAATATTTAATATTCACAATCAATCATAATGAGTATTTCCATAACCAACTACATGATATATATCCATAACTAACCACAATAATACATTTCCACAACCATGTGAGCCAATATCTACTCATTATTTTTGTTTCATCCATGAATTCCATATGTCTCACATGTCAATAAGGTATGAATATAATCACAATACACCTATGGTACCACGTTAAGAATCTTAACTAAACAATACAATTATTCCTATATATTCAAGTCTATCAATATCACATAGGACTCCACACGGTCACACATATCACATAATATCTCAATTTCAACAATTATATCACATATAGGCCCCCACATGGGCACATCACATAGATAGCAATTTTTCATTATTAGTTTCCACCCTTAACATGTATTTTGTACCATTATTCACTACCCATTCCAGTCTAAAAGAGTTAAGCCATAACCTACCTCAAATGTCGAAATCGATCCTCTACACTTTTAACCCATAACCTTACTTTTCACAAAAAATATTGTGCTCCACTAAAAATATCAAATATAGAATCTACGCATCAAAATAAAACCAATGACACCCATATTGAAAACTTTTGGTTCGGGGTCAAAATAGACCCTTCCCCCCAGAATGGGCTTTTCAAAAAAGAAGGGCAAAATCATAAATTCACTTCAAAATGTATTTCTCATATTTTTAGAAACCTATAGCTGAATATTCAAGTCAAATTGAGTAAAAAATAAGGTTCAAATAAAAAAAACTATTTTTAAGCTTTACCAGATAAAATCTTAAAAGTCCGGATTAAGATCAAGAATCAGAGTTGTTTTGATAGTTAAATAGATGAAAAACTAGTAATAAGATTAAAATTTTATTCAAGTAAAAAATAGTGAAATTTGGTATTAAAATCAAGCCCTGAGATTTTTGATATTTTGAGATATTAATTAAGAAATTACTAAGAAAAGGGTGAATTCTTACCTTAAATCCATAATAGAATCAAGAAATACATGTTAATCTAGTTTTCCAAGCTCCCACCAACTGCAATTTTAAGTTCTCTCACTATTTTCGAGTTTAACTCCCAAGAGACATGGTGAAAGAAAAAGACAAAATGGGCACAAAAAGGGTAAAAAACTATTTTTATTCTATGCACCAGCTGGAAAAAACTATTTTATTTTTTGAGTTTGACCCGGTCTCCGATATGGTGTTCGAAATTCGTTCGAAGTTCGACAAATGAAAATGAAAAATGCAACCATACTAAGTTTGATGTTCAAGAAGCATTGGTTGTAATACCCCGTACTTTTAGGCTAAAGTTTGAATCGTCCTTTCTAAGCATATAGATTCGAACCCAATGATTCTTTGTTAATACATGTGTGATGATTAATCCTATGGAGTGTGAATACCTTTGGATATGAATTGAGGTCACAAAAATCCCCAAACTCAAATACGAGTCAAAAACTCTTCTATCGATAAAGTTTTGAAGAATGTCTAAACTTAGGTCAACTTCCATCGACAATAACTTCTTGTATATAGTGAGTTATAGGGCCTACTATATGCCAAATGAAAATTATTTTAGTTTTCTTTCCAATGCAACTAGTTTTACCTTATTCCAATATCGGAGTAGAAAGTTATACTCATTTTACTTCAAAGTGTCTATCTGAAGAAATGTGACGACAAGGCTGACGACCTATCAACTAGGTGATGGCCCATCGGCCCTAGTCGTAAGCCTAGGGCAGAAAGTGGTAAAATCCATTCCAAAAGTGATGACCTAGGTGACGACGTATCACCTGAGTGATGTCCTATCAACCTTGGTCATCAACTGATGAAGTTTTGAGACTTTTTTGGTCTCCTTAGGGGTATTTTGGTCTTTTCCTCACTCCAAAAACCTTTCCCACGAATTTAATTACACTCTAAACATTATTTGTCAATCATTATTAGTTATACAATATCAAAATTCTCTCTTCACTCTCAAATACAAGATCAAACTAGGGTTTCCTTCAAGAACAAGAAATAAAGAAAAATCAATCCTTAAGTCCAAGATTTCTAAGGAACAAATCAAGATTTGAGTTCTACTCTTTACACTAAGTAATCTAAGGGATGTAGGATTTTCCTAAACTACATGAGCATGGTGAAATCATTTTAATTATGTTTAAATGTTGAGAACTCATGATTTTGCAATGGGTTATGAATTTACATTTACAACTGTGTATTGTGAAATCCTTTTTATGATATGTTTTGGTCTTGAGGCCTTCCCCTAAATTAGATTTTTACTCATATACATGTGTATTCATTTTTGAGTTCTAATGTTGTATGTATTCATTTTTGAGTTCTAATGTTAAATTGAGAGCATGAACAATTAAAATCTCTCTCTTATTGTAGAACCTCTTGTTTTCATATGTTATGAATTATTCAATTACATATTGAGAAGCATGATTCAAATGTCTTTACTATTTTTTCTTTTTAAGCCTTGATTTTGGATATGAACTGAAGAAAGGGTGATTCTTGCTAATATAAACGAAAAGTGGTGATTCAAAGAGATTGGATGGTTTGTTACAAAATACTTGACCACTACATGTTTGTTGAAACGTTGAAAAGAGAGAGTCTTTGCATAATTTGTTATATATTTTGAAATATGAATTCAACTGTTTGAATGATATGGTAGTCCAAATTTATGTATTAAATGAAGAGACCAGAACTTAATATTTTATGGCTTAGAGATATGGCTTATAATTCTTGGTATGACGATACCAATCTGATGAATACCATACCAGAGTAAGATTTTTTAGAGTTTGATTTCATAGAATACATGTCTTAAAGAGTTAAAAATTGATTTAAAGAGAAATAGGTGGTTACCCGAAGTAGACATGGGTCATATGATTCATTGAACGGAATCGTGTTTTGCCGATACAGGTTTATTATGTCCTCAAAAAGGGACGCTGGCCTAGTGCCCTATGGCATATCAGATTTAGATACTCTAACCTTTGCAGCAAACTTGGGTTGGGGGCTTGGCCACCGAGTTAAGGAAGGATCCCATATAGCTCGTGGGATACTTTTAGATATGTAGGGTGTACCACCAACTCAGAAGTAAGATAAAGAGTGATTCATAGTTTTCAAAGAAATGTTTCAAAGTCTTTGAAGTGTGCCCATGTGTTTTCATACATTATAAGTAAAATGTTTTATTTATTGCTCTCACTTATGTTATATATAAATACATTATTTTGGATTTCTCTGCGTACCAGTACATCTGAATTGACCCCCTATATTTTAGGATATTAGACTCAGTGCCGAGGGCCTACTAAGCCGTAGATAGATTTCTCAGAGATTTGCAGTTGGTGGGCCTCTCTTATTATGGAAGGCCTAATGTATAATTCATTATTATTTTATTTTGATTCATGGTCTAACTAGGGGCCTAGTCTCAGTCTTTAGACAGAGGTTATTTTCAGTTAGTAGAGATTTCGCAAACTAGTGTTAGATGTTTTTGATCTTTATGAACTCATTTCAGTATTGAGAGTTTGAAATAGAAGTTGACCATGATTCCGTATTATTTTATATTCTATATTTTTCCTTCATACTATATGAATGCGAGTATGATTGCCAGATAGAGAAGGGTGTGCTAGGACCTTCACAGTTTGAGATGCTAGTCGCGGCTAGGGCCTTTGTTTGGGTCATGCAAACTTGGTATCAGAGCACAGTTCATGGTCCTAGGGAGTCTACGAAATTGTGTCTAGTAGATTCTTGCTTATGGGTGTGTTGTGCATCACACTTATAACCAGGAAGCTACCAGGTATTTAGGAGTTATTTCTTATTATTTCATACTCTAGTTTATGCTATAGCGTCATCCATAAACAAGTTATCCAAATTCCTTCCTCGTTCTAATTTCATGGGTCATGCTTCATTGTCGAGGCGATACAAGTCTAAGAGTCTAGCTCCCCTAGCAAGGTGGTTCTCTCTAATAGAGTTATCCCTAAAAGTTATGAGATAGCATAAGGACTTGAGAGGAGTCCATTAGTGCTTCAAGGTGTATTGATTCAAGTGTATACCTTTATCTTGATGAAATCGTGCTTTCCAACCTGAGGTACGAAGTCCATTCAGTCCTCTTTCAAAATTATTATTGTAGATGTCCTTTATAAGGGTAATGATGTGTAGCAGAATGTTGGAACTATATTTCCACCCGTGTAGCAGTATATGTAAAAGTGTCATGACCTACTTGTAGTGAGATAGTCTAAGAAGTTGGTGATATAGAGTCATAAGGTTAGAAGTCAGAGTGAGGGTGACTTTTGCATAAATAAAGAGTTTTAGTTGTATAACAATTGATTAAGGGATGATCTGCCATTTTATAGTGATAGACTAATGTGGTAGCAATATTTGAAAATTTTATGGTTGTCTATGAAGGAAGTGTCGGGATATGATTATTATTTATTTAGAATAGCGAAGGAGCCTAAAGTGTAGTTATGGTGGTTATAGAAACCAATTATAGGTTTTGGGGTAGACTAGTCAATAAGTTATAGGTAGAGACTCATTGGTGTTTATGGAATTCGGTGATAGTGAGAATGTATCCATGGGTAACTAAGTATGATGTGAGAAATTAGAATATGTTGATAAGATTGAAATGGGTTATATTATAAGGTTAAGATTGACTATCCCTATTATGTGACTTTACCCCTTTGATTGTCTTTTCTTTAGAAGTTGTAAACTAGTACTATGTGAGAATGTAGGTAGTGGAATTTAAGATGTAGTAGTAATGTCATGGAGGGGATGTGATTGTAGGTAGTAGCTAGGCGAAATGAAGTATTTTGGGTTGATTTCCAAATTTGATGGATTAGTATATTATGCGGTATGCTTCATTGGTTGTACATGATTGACGTTAGACTATAGGCTTAAATGTTTGATGTGAAGTGTGGTCGTAAGAGTAGTAGTTTAAGATCAATGATACATATTTTGTTGGAATTAATTAGTAGTCTTAATGTGATGTGTGAAATGGCCTAGGTTAATAATTTATGAAAAGATTAAGTGGTAATTGTGAGGTATATATGTACATGAAGACTGGTGTTAAAATGATGAATTGTGGTTGTATCATTAAGTGGATAATAATGTGAGTATAAAGGAATAAGTCGAATCCCATGTAGCAGGTTGTTAGATAAAGTTTTACGTGCATAAGCGTTTGGTGTATCTAGTCTGTATTCTTAAAATTTGTAGTATGGAGGTGTCGGGGAAAGACTAAGGAGTTGTTGTATGGTGTTCGTTATAGCGGAATTGAGAAAATATAGGTAGGCAATATGTGCCTTTTGTATAGTTTCACAAATTTTGTTAAGTTGTATGTTGTGTGATTAGAGGTGAAAAGCTAGCATTCTACGGAATTGAAGATGGATTGTTATGTGCTCTGAAGCGGGGGTGTCTATGCCTATGATGATGGTAGTAGTAATTTAATGACCTTGGAGGTTGGAGGAAATTACGATTTAGTCTCCCTGGAAGGGGGAGGTTCTAGAAAGAATTTAGTATCTTTATATATTTATTAATGGGAGTTTGTGTTCATGTGTATATTGATACCCCTTTCTGATAAGGAGTGTGGATGCGTACGTGTATGAGTAAAGTTCATCAAGGAGAGTTTAGAGTACGGTGATGTCTCATTTGCATTGAGAGTTTTAGCTATAGATTTTGATATGAGGTTATGTCCGCAATTCTAGAAGTGTGACATTGATCTAAGGGGGAGATGATGTGTTAAAGTAGTCCCCGAATTTTCTTGTGGTGTCAAGTTTCAAGTAAGAATTCTGATAAAATGAATTCCTATGCAAGCAAGCTCCTCCTACTCCAATTTAAGAGTTCATTGTACCAAAGACTTATGTATTCAAGTCTTGCCTATAGCTAAGGTTTTAGCTCTCTATGTAACTCATGTCGTGTTCCGACCTCCAAACAGAAGCAATAATGTCCCTCGGTGATCCAATGTTCAATGTATTCAAGCTCTATGTTATGTTGCTCATGATCTATAAAAGTTTGTGTCTCGGATAATGCTTGATTCAAAGAAACTATGCTTTCCATACGTTACCGATTCATTTTATGCCAGGATTAGTCAAAGTGATAAAGTTTATACTAACTCATGGAAAAATTTTAGTTCTTTAAATAGGGATCAATTGGTTCAAGTGGCAATCCTTGTATTAGTTTTAACTGCATAAATTTCACCTTTATGCCATAAACCTTATGATATGTGCACCCATGTTTCTCACTATGGTATGTCCAAAGAAATCATGTAATGTTGTGTTTATGCCAAACACTCTTTACTTATGTTCCGCACACTTGATATATGAAGCACTTCATGTCTATTCTATTGTATCTTTACCTCATGTCGCTCCTTGAGTAGTGCAATAAGTATAAGTTGTGGTTTGACAAGTGTTACTTCCATTCATGAGGTCTATGCTCGGGTCCCTCAATGACCCTCCGTATGTTGGTATGATGGTGGTTGTGGAAGAGTAGTAATGCATTAGGTAGGGGAGTAGAAGTTCTTGAATGTGAAACTTTTTATGTGATTTCTTGAGCTAAGGCTAAAGGAGAAGTGGGAAGAAGGAGATGAACTTTTGTTACATGAGATAGTTAAGAAGAAGTTATGTGGCGAAAACCTTAGTGAGAATGATTGAATTGGTTGGTCTTAGTGAGGAGATCAATAAAGTAGGTGTAGTAATGATAGGCTTGAATGTTGTGATTGATGAAAACGCAAATCAATGGGTTATGTGGTTGGTTCTCCTTGATTTAAAACTCAAGTGTGTTTGATGGTAGTGAAAAGGTGAAGTAATTTTCTTAATGGGGTATAGAGTACAGGGTCCCATAGCTAAAGCTAGCACATCTTTCCTTTGAATTAGGCTTCAACATAAAAGTACTATGCAGTGGGACTCAAACTCATGTGGTTAGATATGTATAGGGAGAATTTTAAGTTGGAAATGATGAGGCGTGTAATTTATTGTTTGGGGCGTAGAAAAGTAGTGTCTCTAAGTTTAAGTCTTTTTGTTGTACTTGTAAGGAGGGGAATGTTTCTATTCTTATATCCCGCAAGATTCTTATCTCATGTCTTGTACCAATCATAATCAAGCCGAGGATTATTAGGAAAATTCATGTCTTATAATATTTTGATCATGTGCCATAAAAAACATACCATGATCATGTCGACGTCAAGTTTCGTTATCTCATGTTTCATGCTTATACGTTTCCCTAAGGGTTATCGTGAAGCTCGTTGGCTTCCTCCACATATTTTCTTGAGGAAAAATTTTCAATACGATGTTGTGTTCTTTATTCTACACTTTTAGAGCTTCAAAAAATTCCTTACCCATCATTCAAGGACGAATGATCCCAAGGGGGAGATAATGTAACACCCCGCACTTTCGAGCTAAAGTTTGAACCATTATTTCTATGCATATAGACCCGAACCCAATGATTTTTTGTTATATATGTGTGATGATCAATCCTACAGTGTGTGAATACCTTTGGATATGAATTGAGGTCACAAAAATCTCCAAACTCAAAAACGAGTTGAAAACTGTTCTATCGATTAAGTTTTGATGAACGTCTAAACTTAGGTCAACTTCTATAGATCATAAATTCTTGTATATCGTGATTTATAGGGCCTACTATATGCCAAATGAAAGTTCTTCGAGTATTCTTTCCAACACAACTAGTTTCACCTTAATCCAATATCGGAGTAGAAAGTTATGCTAATTTTACTTTAAAGTGTCTGTCTGCCAAAATGTGACGACGAGGCTGACAACTTATCAACTAGGTGATGGCCCATCAGCCCTAGTCGTCAGGCTAGGGCAAAAAGTGGTAAAATCCATCCCAAAAGTGGTGTCCTATCACCTGAGTGACGGCCCATCAACCTTGGTGGTCAACTAATGAAGTTCTAAGACTTTTTTTATCTCCTTAGGGGTATTTTGGTCTTTTCCTCACTCCAAAAACCTTTTCCCGCAAATTTAATTACCCTCTAAACATTATTAGTCAATTATTATCAATTATACAACATCAAAATTCTCTCTTCACTCTTAAATACAAGATCAAACTAGGGTTTTCTCCAAGAACAAGAAATTAAGACAAATCAATCCGTAAGTCCAAGATTTCTAAGGAACAAATCAAAATTCGAGTTCTACTCTTTACACTATTTAATCTACGGTACATGGGATTTTTCTAAACTACATGGGCATGGTGAAATCGTTTTGATAATATTTAAATATTGAGAAATCATGAATTTGCAATGAGTTATGAATTTACATTTACAATTGTGTATTGTGAAATCCTTCTTATGATAATGGTTTGGTCATGAGGCCTTCCCCTAAATTAGATTTGTACTTGTATACATGTATGTATTCATTTTTGAGTTCTAATGTTGAATTGAGAGCATGAACAATTAAAATCCCTCTCTTGTTATAAAACCTCTTGTTTTCATATGTTATGAATCATTCAATTGCATATTGAGAAGCATGATTCAAATGTCTTTACTATTTTTTCTTTTAAAGCCTTGATTTTGGATATGAATTGAAAAGAGGGTGATTCTTGCTAATATAAATGAAAAGTGGTGATTCAAAGGGACTACATAATTGTTACAAAATACTTGACCACTGATGTGTGAGCATATGCTGATATATTTGAGGCTTTTAACTATAAATAATTGCAAGGTCTTGAGTTATTTTTGATTAGTTTATATTTGATTTTGCAGGTTAAGCTGATATGATAGAGAACCAACATGAGATGAAGCAAAGAAGTTGAAATTTAAAGAAATCTGAAGACAAGTATGGCTGACGACATTGTGATAAGTCGTCATCCCTGTGATAAGCTATCACGTTGGTCGTCATCAGTAGACAGAGAATTGACCTAAAGTTAAAGTTGTGATGACATTTTGTGATAAGCCGTCATAATGGTGATAAGTCGTGAGGAATGCCGTCAGACTTAGGTAGGACATGAGAACTGGAGCAAAAGTTTGACGACATTTCTGATAAGTCATCACAGTCCTGATAAACCGTCAGAAGTTGCCGTCAACCTAAGACAGGACGAGTGCAGAATTGGAGAAGAGCTGATGACATTCTTGATAAGTCATCAGGATCCTGATAAGGTGTCACCAATAGTCGTTGTCTATTCTGAGAAAAAACTGTAACCTTGATTTTGTTTCCTTATTTAGGGTAAACTATTTAAAGCTTTGTTTTATGGTTTTCTAGACATTATTATTATTATTATTGTCATTATTATTCCGCACAAGGTCGACACCTGGAGTTGTGGACAGCATATTTTGATATTTTTACTCTTTACTTCTTGACTTTAACAGTACAACTATTTCTGAGATATTATTATCAGTATTTTGGAATTTTTCCTTTGTGATCTAATCTACGATTCTCTAGTTATTATTCATATCTATAAGTTTATCTTTCAAATCATGAATTCAATTATATGTTTCGTTCATTACATCATGAGTGGCTAAACTCCATTAACCTGAGTTATGGGATCTAGGGTTAGGTCTTGATGAGGTGCTAAGTATTCAAGATTCAAAAGGTGGCAGGATTTCTTGATAATTCTGAAGTTTTAATTAACGTCCGTTGGTTGCAAACCGTAGACACACCTTCTTTGATTTCTTGAGATAGAAATCAAATATAGTAGGAAGTGAATTATCAACAGGGACTCGGAAATACTTCCTTTAATAATTAGCGTTGTAACAAGGTTGGTTAACCTGAGGTAAAATCTGGGCAGTAAATAGAAATTTCCTAAGTCCAAGAGGATTAGGGAATTAAATGCTTAAGTAGGTCGAGAGACATTTACGCATAACATCGATAAAGATAGCTTGTTATCCTACCCACCGTGAGAATCTTTAACCACTTTTAGCATGTGTCATGTACCGAAATCCCTAGTGAACGTAATTCTGGTTATTTCATAAACTCTTGATTTACAAAGACCGAAAATAAAGTGACAAACAACAACTTGTTAAACCTAAACCCCCTATTTTAGGAAACATTAAACTATCAGTGGATTAAATCACAAATAACTTGAGTTCACACCATATTCCCTGTGGGATTCGACCCCAACCTAGTTGGATTTTATATTGACAACAATCACTTACACCCATTCAAGAGTGTAATTTGAGCGTTATCAAAAATAGCGTTGTTGCCGGGGATTTGCTGTTGAAGTTTGTATGCACAAATTGACTATTAGTTAAGTTTCCTAGATTTACGTTTTTTATTGTTTTTGTTTATTTGCAAGATTTTATAGTGTATGCCAAGCACTAGAAGTTTCGGAGAAACATTATTACCACTAAATCTAAAACCGCAATGAATTGGAACAATGGTAGAATAGTAAGAGGCTAATAGACTGGCTGCCTTAGCTAGAGCTCAGGTAAATGTGCAAAATATCAGGTAACATGAACGACATCCAAACCCTTAGGACAAAGATTTGGGCGATAAGGAGTTATTGAAACCTGGTAACCCAAGGCGTCCAGAGCAGATAGCTGCATAAGTGCCACATAATGTTAACTAGAACCATCCGTTCCAAAGAATACAAGAGTGCTAGCCGGTCCAGTATTATCTAAATGATGATGATGATGGCATGGATGGGGTAGGTGCAACGAGTGGAATTATTCCTCCACCGTTGGCACCTGGAGCCAAGTTCAACATTACTAGTACTATGATCCAACTCCTCAATCTAAAGGGGTTGTTTGGTGGCTTTCCTGGTGATGATCCGAACCTGTATCTAGTGAATTTTGTCACCATTTTCAAATCTTTTGATAACCCAGGAGTGGGCTAGAACGCTATTCGGTCGAGGTTGTTTCCATTTTCTCTTTCTGGGGAGGCAACATTGTGGATGAATGAGCTTACGCCTGATTCCATCACTCACTGGAGGCAACTGAAAGAAGCATTCCTAGAACGGTTTTTTCCACCCTCCAGTAGGGTACAGTTGAGGGATGAAATCAGCTATTTTAGACAGCTTCCTACTGAATCTTTACGTGAGACTTGGGAGAGATTCAAGAAGAAGCTAACACAGTGTCCTAACTACAATATGACGGACTTACACTTGATGGAGACTTTATACAGGGTCCTCAACTTTGTAACAAAGCCTATTGTAGATAATGTTGTTAGTGGTTCATTTGTTGATCTGTCTTTTCAAGATGCCTCAGATATGCTAAATAGGATGATCAAATAGAGTCGGGCTTGGCATACTAGGGAGTCTATGGTAGCAAGCCCGACTGTTTCTATTGGTATGTCTGCTGAAAAATGCAGGAAAGATGAGGAGCGGGATCAAGACATGGACTATCTAAAGACTCAGATGGACTTGCTCATCAAGCACTTATTGTCAGGGAAGACTGAGAAAGTGAAAGTTGTAACGTCTCAAGACCGAGTGGATGTGGAGCCTAAAGAAGAGGCAAATTATGTTAATAATCAAGGGGGGTTCTGAGGAAAAAGCCAAGGGAATCAAGGTTGGAACGTTTATGACAAGCCTAGTTACAAAGACAGGGCACAAGGAAACTGGAGAAGCAATAATGACAGGAGTGGTTTATATGGTCCTCCTGGAAATCGGGAAGTTGTTGCAACTAGCTCTGTAAAGATATCTATGGAGGACATGATGGAGAAATTATTGAAAGGTGTTGAGGACACCAACTCTGGTGTAACCACCATGAAGCCTGATTTGATATCCATTAGTCAGTTGGTACACTCACACTCCACTGCCATCAAATAGTTGGAGCAGCAGATGAGCCAACTTTCTACTACATTCAACTAAAGAAAAAGCAAAATGTTACCAAGCAATACGATTCAGAATCTGCGGAATGATGGCTCAAGTTTGGCGATTACCACTAGGAGTGGTAAGATATTACCTGGCCCTTTTGTGGGAAAATTTGTAAATGGTAAGGTAGTTGTTAATGAATCCGAAGAAAGCAATCTAGTGTAGTCTAAGAAGCTGGATAGTTCTGTTAATTCTTTAGAGAAGGAAAGAGAGAAGGAAGAGGAACTAGTGTTGAAAACTATCCCAAGAACACCACCTCCCTTTCCTCAACAATTGAAGAAGAAGGCTGATGATGCAAAATTCAGCAAATTCCAGGCAATACTCAAGCAATTGACAATAAATATGCCTTTGGTTGAGGCACTTGAGCAAATGCCAGGATACACAAAGTTCATGAAAGACCTTGTGAACAAGAAACGGAAGGTTAGCCATGCGCCGAAGAATATTCTTCTCTATTGTGGCGCTATCTCTACAAGGTCTTTCATGCAGAAAAAGGTGAACCCAGGAGCATTTACCATTCTGTGTACTATTAGTTCCCTGAAATTCACCAAAGAATTATATGATCTGGGAGCCAGCATAAACCTAATGCCACTTTCTATGTACAAGAAAATAGGTTTGGGGAACCCTACCCCAACAAATATGCAGTTGGTGATGGCAGATCGGCTTGTGAAGCAGCCTGTAAGCATATTACACGATGTTTTAGTAAAGGAAGCCGATTTTATTCTGCCTGCTGATTTTGTAGTCCTAGATTCTGAGGTGGACTTTAAAGTTCCCATCATCTTGGGTAGACCATTCCTTGCAACCGGGAGAATAAGCGTAGACATGGAGCTGAATAAGCTAAAGTTCAGGCTAAATGATAAAGAAGAACGCTTTGAGATACACTCATCCATGACTCAGCAAAAAGAGATGGGTGTTTTCTTAATCGTTGATGTATTCTATGAAGATGATAAAAGGGCATCAATAGGTTGTCTTGGAAAAGTCTGATAGTCAAGATAACCAAGTCGTGCTGCGACAATAAATCAGGCGCTATTGGGAAGCAACCCAAAATTTTATATTCCAGTAAAGTGTTTATTTTGGTAGTTAGGATTTAGTTCACAGAAGGTGGAAAATTGATGAAATCAACAGAAAAGGTCTTGACGGCATTTATGATAAGCCGTCAAAACTGTGATAAGCTATTAGAATTGTCATCAGAGAGATAAGGGTAATGATGTGTAGCAGAATGTTGGAACTAGGGTTTGCTGTGCAAGCCTAAGGCTTAAAATTCAACTCACAAATCAGAACTCGAGTGGATTTTGAGAAATAATGGGACCAAAAATTGAGTTAAAATCAAAAGTGGGGTCCTGATAAGATCTAATAACATTCATAATAAGCTATCACAACTGTGACGGCTTATCAGAAATATCATCAAAGGCTACTAAGAATGAAGTGAGTTCTGTTTACAGCTGACGACATTTGTGATAGGCTATCACATTTGTGATGACTTATCAGAAATGTCATCAAAAGTTGATAAAGTTTTATAGGTTTTGTCTAAAGCTGACTACAATTGTGATAAGCTATCACAGTCATGAAAGCTTATCAAGAAATGTCATCACACTTGGAACCTGAAGCATGAATGAGCCTTTTCAAAGGATGTGAAGGTTAAACGATTAATGTGTTTGTGTTTAGGGTCTTGAGGATTGAGTAATGGTTTTTCTATTGATATTGGAACCCTATAATGGCACCCAAAGGAAAGAGCCTCATGCTTACAATGAAGGAACAATAGAAAAGTGTACGTCAGAAGCACATCGATGAGAAGTCTGATTATGAAGAGAAAGAACCTATGCACAGGAAGTGAAAGAAGAAACACCTATGCTCAGGAAGAGAAATAAGAAGCAAAGCCCTAAACAACCTCCACCACCCCTACTAGTTGAGGTGGAGGATAGTGAGGACACTGAAACAACAACTGCTTCTGAGTAGGAGGCATCTGAACATTCTGAACATGAGCAGTATGAGTCTGAACATGCTGAATCTGAAGAGGAAGAACATGTAGGGCCTGAGGAGCTTAATTCTGAGGGAACAACATCTGAATACCCTTTCACTAAACAACAAAATAATGAGAAGTATCCAATTCGAGGAATACTTATCAAATGTAAGAACCCCAAAGTTTGAGACAATGCTAGATGGTGAATTCCCAAGGTAGAGGGCATCTTCACTGCTAGGCTCCACAAAAATGATAGAAGGACTAAAAGGCTGATTCAGAAAGAAAAAAGGATTATCACCAAAGGTATGCGTAGGTATCCTGAAGTGGAACAGAAGTTCCAAGAGTACGGCTTGGGACGGACTACAAAAGGGGGAACCTCATTTTTACCTGCACTGGTCTGAGAGTATTACGTGAACTACCAGGCTCAGTTGGAAAATATGTATAGGCCAGGAAAAAGAGTTGCAGACCAGCCCCTGTTGGAGAGAGTTTAGGTATGGGGGCATAAGGGTTAATATCTTAATTAGAACCATTAACAAGTTCTTGCATGGCCCCAACTTTACTCCTCAGGCCACTTCACCATCAGTCTATGCTCGGATTAAGAATCAGGCAAATCAACTTCTATGGTACATCATAGCCAAAGGGAAACCAACATGGGTGACAAACCCAAACGATAAAATATATGTCCTCTTTGACTCAAGAGGCAAAGTTTTGGTAGGGTGTTGTGCGTATCTGGCTGATGCCCACTGATGGATACAACATTCTGCATAACGATCGAGCTATGCTAGTAGCAATCATAGTGCAGAATCTCCATCTTAATTTTAGGAAAATCATTGCTAATGAGACAAAGATTAGAATAAGGTTGATAATGATATTCCTGCTCGAAAGACCCATAATCCCATATGGTATGATGTAAAACAGCCAAGACTTAGACTTGATAGAGGTGTAGAGGTAACATCAGACCCTCCAGTTGCGTATATTGGTTCAACACCTAATGTGGAAGTGCAAGATTCTGAGACTGCGCAGCCAACTTTTTTAGCACAAGCAGGTTCAGTGCCTGAGAATGAACCCAATCCTTTAGCTTCTACAGCATCAGCAGGATTTGCATTTTATCCGATCGATATTAGAAAAGTGGACAAACAATCCAAATAGTGTGAGGCACAGCTACATGCTTTTGCCAAACAGTTTGCCACTGCAATAGATAAGAAAATCAAGGCTTCCCTTGATCTTTTTGTGACTTTGCCTGGACGGGTTGCAGATTTGGAGGATTGATTTGATGCATGGGCAAAAGAAATGTCAGGGAATGATCTTGCTAAATTAAGAGCAGCCTTGAATAAGGCAAAGGCAGATGTTGGGGTATTGCAGCAGCACCAATTTATGGTGCCGACAGATCTATCTATGCATGAATTTGAGAAAGAAATTCCAATGCTTGACCTCACTGGAGATTCACCAAAGAAAAAAAGAGAAAAGAAAGGCAAAGAAAAGAGAGAAGATCCTGACAGCGAGGAAGAAAGAAGAGTGAAAAAGAGGAGTTAAAGAAAGCAAGAATGGAGTCCCTAGCAGACAATGGAAGATGGGAGGAGGCTTTGAAAGCTAGGGCTGCAGGTGCCTCATCTAGAAGACCCCCTACCACTATAAGGCCAAAAGCTCCCAATGGAGAGAAAGTAGCAGATGATGCAGTAGCAGGGTCAGAAACCTATGGCCTCTGAGCTTGAGTCATTCCAGGTATACCCTAAACCCTTATTTTAGCTTTATTTTCAATTTTAAGTTTAGAGTGTAGGGTAGGATGTTGTTGTAATAATTTTTGGTAGATAATTAAGAGTGATACAGGTACTTAAGAAAGTTAACTTTTTTGTGACTTTTGAGCACCTCTCCATTGATCTGAGTGTATAACTATGTGAAATGCATTCATCTGTGACTACGGTGCATCTTTTTGTGGCATTAGTCTGGCGACTTGATGATTTTTGCTGAACAAATTGCATGAATTGGATAAGTAGTGATATGTGATGTACTTGTGTGCTATATGTGTGTGAGGTCTTACTCGGATCCTGCTATGTGTCCAATCTAGAACTTGCCCTGTTAGTCCTACCTAGGTTGTAGGATAGGGGTTAGGAAAGGATCATAGGCCATATTTTTATTGTAACCCACTTTTAGCCTAAATGACCTTCTCAATGTGAATAATATCCCTTGATCCCTAATTTGAGCCTATATGCCTATTTCTTTCTGTGAAACCTCTCAACTTACTGTTTACCTTACAATAAACCCGTTTTAGCCTTGGTCTTCCTTGGACACTGTGCACCTTGACTTAGGCAAACCGCCTAAGTTGAGGGTGGCTAACATAGGGGTGCATGATGAAAAATGAGCATAAAGAGAGGTAGAATAAGATAAAAGAATAAAAAGTTGGGTACGATGAAAAAGGAATAAGAAAAGAGAAAGTTGTGTTAAAGATGATCAAAAGATAATATGATGATTGAAAAGACCGCATCCATCTTGAGCATATGTGATCAATAAAAGAAGAGGAATAAAAGAGGGTTGAGAAATGAAACCCTAATAGTTTAGTGTAGTGTCAAGGAGGCATAGTCACTCTAAAATATCCATGAATATCATACAATGATCCTAACTGACCTACCTGAAGATTTGGTTCTTGACTATAAAGGCAAGCCTATGGTATTTGACATACAGTGTTTGGAACTTCATTCTGAGAGTGAGACTTATGATTATCCCTATGTTTATGTATGTGAATTCTGATATGAGTGAAAAAGGGATTTCTTCATTATGAGGGAACATTGGGTATGTTGCTAAGTCACTGACTTGTTCAGATGGTGTGATCTTAGTATGGCATGATTGTTAGTGCTGAAATTTTGTCGTATCTTGATGCTTGTGAGTTACATGGTTGTTTTTCAAAACATCAACAGTGAGTTTTAAATTGACTGACCTTGGAGATGGTGAAATTATTCTGAACTAATATGAGTAGTTAGCTGCCAAATTGTACTTTGTATTCTCTCAGTTATGTTTTTGTTGCTTGAGGACAAGCAATTGTTTTAAGTTGAGGGTGTTGATGTGTGAGCATATGCTAACACATTTGAGGCTTTTAACTCTAAATAATTGCAAGTTCTTGAGCAATTTTAGTTATTTTTTATTAGTTTATGTTTGATTTTACAGGTTAAGCTGATATAATAGAGAACCAATGTGAAATAAAGCAAAGAAATTGAAATTTGGAGAAATCTGAAGACAAGTGTGGCTGACGACATTTGTGATAAGTCATCAGCCTTGTGATAAGCTATCAGGTTGGTCGGCATTAGTAGACAGAGAATTGGCCTAAAGTGGAAATTGTGATGACATTTTTTGATAAGCCGTCATAATGGTGAGAACTCGTGAGGAATGTCGTCAGACTTAGGCAGGACATGAGAATTGGAGCAAAATTGTGATGATATTTCTTATAAGTTGTCACAGTTCTGATAAGCCATCAGAAGTTGCCGTCAACCTAAGACAAGACGAGTGCAGAATTGGAGAAGACCTAACGACATTCTTGATAAGTCGTCAGGATCCTGATAAGGTGTCACAAATAATCGTTGTCTATTCTGAGAAAAAGTTGTAACCTTGATTTTGTTTCCTTATTTAGGGTAGACAATTTAAAGCTTTGTTTTAGGGTTTTCTAGACATCATTATTATTATTATCATTATTATTCTGCGCAAGGTCAACACCTGGAGTTGTGGACAATAAATTTTGATATTTTCTCTCTTTACTTCTTGACTTTAACAGTACAACTATTTCTGAGAGATTATTATCAGTATTTGGTGATTTTTCCTTTGTGATATAATCTATTATTCACTAGTTATTATTCATCTCTGTAAGTTTATATTTCAAATCATGAATTCAATTATTGTTTCATTCGTTACATCATGAGTGGCTAAACTTCATTAACCTAATTTATGCGATCTAGGGTTAGGTCTTGATGAGGTGCTAAGTATTCAAGATTCAAAATCTGGGCAGTAAATAGAAATATCCTAAGTCCAAGAGGATTAGGGAATTAAACACTTTAGTAGGTCGAGAGACATTTAAGCATAACATTGATAAAGATAGCTTGTTATCCTACCCACCGTGAGAATCTTAAACCACTTTTAGCATTTGTCCTGTACTGGAAGCCCTAGTGAACATAATTCTGGTTATTTCATAAACTCTTGATTTAAAAACACCGAAAGTAAAGTGACAAACAACAACTTGTTAAACCTAAACCTCCCATTTCAGGAAACATTAAACTATTAGTGGATTAAATCAAAAACAACTTGAGTCCACACCATATTCCCTGTGGGATTTGACCCCAACCTTGTCGGATTTTATATTGACAACGATCACTTACACCCATTCAAGAGTGTAATTTGAGCGTTATCAACCACAACATGTTTGTTTGGATGTTGAAAAGAGAGTCTTTGTATAATTTGACATATGTTTTGAAATATGAATTTTCTCGAACTGTTTGAATGATATTGTTGTCCAAAATTTATGTATTGAATGAAGAAACAAGAACTTGATATTTTATGGCTTAGAGATATGACTTACCAGTCTTGGTATGAAGATACCAATCAGATGAATGTCATACCAAAGTAATATTTTTAGATTTTGATTTCATAGAATGTATGTCTTAAAGAGTTAAAAATGGGCTTAAACATAGTTAGGTGGTTACCCAAAGTAGGCATGGGTCATACAATTCATTACCCGAAACCGTGTTTAGCTGATACAGGTTTATTATGTCCCTAAAGAGGGATTATATGCTGGCCTAGTGCCCTGTGGTGTATCAGATTCAGATGCTCCAAACCTTGGGGTAAACTTGGGTTGGGGGCTTGGCCGCCGAGTTAAGGGTGGATCCCATATAGCCCGTTGGATACTTTCAGATATGTAGGGTGTACCACCTAACTCAGAAGTAAGATAAAGAGTGAGTCTTAGTTTTCAAAGAAATGTTTCAAAGTCTTTGAAGTATTCCCATGTGTTTTCATATATTATATGTAAAAAATTTTATGAATTGCTCTCACTTATGTTTTAGATAAATACATTATTTTGGATTTCTGTGCGTACCAGTACATCTGTATCGACCTCCCTATATTTTAGGATTTTAGGCTCAGTCCCAGGGGCCTACTAAGTCGCAGATAGATTGGTTAGAGATTTGCAGTTGGTGACTCTCCCTTATTTCGGAAGGCCTAATGTATAAGTCATTGTTATTTTATTTCGATTCATGGTCCGACTAGGGGCTTTGTCCCAGTCTTCAGACAGAGGTTATTTTCAATTAGTAGAGATTTCACAAACTAGTGTTAGATATATTTTATCTTTATGAACTCATT
This sequence comes from Capsicum annuum, assembly GCF_002878395.1. Classification (NCBI taxonomy): domain Eukaryota; kingdom Viridiplantae; phylum Streptophyta; class Magnoliopsida; order Solanales; family Solanaceae; genus Capsicum; species Capsicum annuum. Next base: position 211,760,096 of record NC_061120.1, read on the forward strand.
TCAGTAATGAGTAGTTTGAAATAAAAGTTGACGATGATTCCATATTGTTTTATATTCTGCATTTTTCCTGCATATTATATGAATGTGTATATGATTGCTAGATAGAGAAGGGCGCTCGGTTTTTCACAGTTTGAGATGCTCATCACAGCCAGGGCCTCAGTTCAGGTCATGACATTGGCGAAGTTGGATTTTCAAAAAAATATTATTTTCACAGAGTTGACCTCCGAAATTAGAAATTTCAATTTTCCAAATCGAGGGTCGAAACGAGATTTAAAAGCCATAAAATCACACCAAATATGTTGTCACCTTAAAATCGATGTTTCAGATCTTCTGGAGAAGTCAAATTTTCCATCCGAGGTCATTACGCTTAAATATGGGTCCACACTTATATTTCCAATTTTCCAACTTTTTGATCAATAAGTCAAAATGTGCTCGGATGCATTGGGACCCAAACCAAAGCTCTACCTAGCCTAAAATTGATATTTCAAAGTTGTCGACATAGTTTGTTCAGTCATTCGTTGCACGGATCAAAAGATATCCACCTAAGTTCAAAATAAGGATCTCAGAGCCATAAAAGACCACAATATCATAAAATGGTACCAAAATACATCGGGAATCATGCCAATCACCCCCATACCCCAAAAATACCATAATGCAACTATGGGAAGGGAAAAACAGTTAAATCACACAAAATCATAATTTTCACATATTTCATCAAAAGTTTTTGGTTGTTACAAATATTCATAGTTAGTGCAACAATAAAAGAATAAAAGTAAGACACTTAGGAAGCCACAAGCAAAGATAACATGTCATTGGAATATGTCAAATGTATAATAAACCAAAGATAACAATGAACTTAAATTTAAAAAAAAAAAAAAAAAAAAAAAAAAAGAGCAACGCCCAAAATGAAACCAACATTAAAAGAAATTTCAGCTAATTCAATAGAAAACATAAAATTTGATAGAGTAAAATTCTCAACATAAACAGTAAGAGAATGTAAGGAAAGCAATCAAAAGGAATAGGAGACATTTGAAAATATATAAATATGGACAAGAACATGAAGAGGAAAGAGGTCATCGAAGTTCAATTTTCTGACGAGATCGTTCGGCTCAGATCTGGTTTGTGGTTGTTGTTGGGGTGGTCACTTGCCTGGGGGCTTCGCCGGTCATCACCCCTTTTAAGCAGCAGTGGAAAAAAGGGAGGGGTTGGTTTTAGAAAGAGAAAGAGAAGAGGAGGGAGAATCTGATTTGGTTTTGTGTTTGTGTGTGGAGTGTTGTATTATTTTGTGAAAATAACTAACCCCCTTCCATTTTTTATAATACAAAGTGAGTCCTTTTACTAACCAAAAGTAAAAATTGTCCCCTCTAACCATTAAATAATATTTTATTAATCAAAGGATAAAGGATTCAAATTAGTCATCTCAATTTTCATCCTTAAAAAAAGCTGATATGATTTTGACTTGATTGATTCGTTGTTTTGTGAATTAAAATAATTAAGCCGACCTATGTTTGTAGATTGTATTAAATAATGTATAAGAATATGAATGTCAAAGTATAATTACAGAAAAATGCAAAACAACAGATATAATATAATCATCTTTTAAAAAATGAATTACGCTAGCTATAAGAAATTAAATTATAATGTGTTAAAAAAAATTACAATGTTATGTTATGCACGTATGCAGATGAATGTCCAAAAAATTTAAAGTGATAATAAATTGATAAAAATCTTAAAATTTATAAAATTAAAAATAATTATCAATAAATTATGCAAAGTTAAAATATGATAATAAATTGATAAAATTCTTATTTCTTTTGGATCAAACAACAACTTTTAATGAAGATTCAACCTGAAGATTTGAATGTCTTCAAGAACACCAATCTTTCTAATTTTTTTCTCCGGAGCTTGGAATGAGTTGAAATTTTGAACGTAGGCACTTATTAGCCTTCTAAGCTCATTCCAAACATCATTTTTCCCAAATTCTCAATCAATTTTTCTAGATTTTTGTTCCTCTTCACTTTCTTCAAGTTCAAGCTCTCAACAACGGTAACTCACTCAAATTGACTCTGATTAAGCTAAAATTTGAAACTTAGACTCCTATAGTGCTAAAGAACACAAATCTAACATTAGAAACACAAGAAAAATACAAAATCAAAAACTCAAATTTTGACCTAGGGCTAAAAACATGAATAGTGACTTTTTTGGGGATTTTCAATATGAAACTTCTTTTTTGTGTGGATTTTCAAGATAAAAATCTCAAGATTGACTTTGTAGGAATGAAATTAAGCTCAGATTTGATACCAAATGATACACAAATAAAGTACAGAATCAAAAACTAAACTACAATACGTAAACAAAAGACAAAGATAACGAACAAAAAATAAATAGACACAATGGATCAATGAATAAGAAATAAAGGGTGTCGCAGATCCTAACCCTCTATTTAATGTAACACAAAGCACCTAATCTCCTATGTAGACCTTAAGGGAATTGAATTTCCGAACAACCCACGTTTATAAACGGAAAATCAAGCAATTTCACTAGCGATTTCACGTTTTCCACAAGCTAATCTAAGCTTTTCTCACACTTTCACAAGTGTTTACATTCATTAATCATCAATAACTACCTACTAAATGAAAAAGAATTTCTATTTATAGTCTAGGCTAAATTATTACATCATATAGGCCCAGAAGTGACCCATTTTGGAAATACTAAACATAAAAGGCCATTAAGCACATGCTTGAGCATTTGTAGAAAATATGGGGCTCACCCCAAGGGTATAGTGGGATGTTTTGACTCGCTCTGCCAGATCTAGAGCGAGTTGGGACCACCTCCATAGCGGATGGGGTGCATTTCCTCTTCCGGGGACTTTCTAGCCTAGTTTTGTCTTACCTTGGCCTCTCCAACATCCCTTGAGCCTCCTTGATCATCATAATTATCCAATGGATGCCTTTTTATAGCCATTAAGAAGTCATCAAGTGTCACTTAACTTGTAAGCATCCTCTCTAGCAACTCGGAGGCCATTTGGATTGTATCACCTTCTTTCTTCAAAATGCAAGAAATATGTCCATTTATAACTTGTGGAAACATCAAAACTATCTCTTTTAGAGTTGAAAATAATCAAAATATTTTCAACTCTCGAAGATTTTATAACAATGTTGATGATGAAATAGTAGAGAATGTGATTGAAGACCTAAAAACAGAGAAAGAGATTTTTCTTTGAGGGAGGGGGGAAAACTAGTTCTATTCTTGAAGTTTCATCATCAAAGAATAATGGTTGTAATAAAACATTCGAGTTTCAACCGAATCATTATGTGTTATGATGATGATGGATTCGATGGATCCTTTTGGAAATTCTAAGAAATCAATGGAAAAAATGGTTGAAGTAAATCAAGGGATTGAAACTAGTTCAATTCTTGTATTAGGATCATCATCAAAGAGTGATAATAGTAGTTGTAAGGGGTTCGAGTTTGTATCACTGAATGACTCATCTATTACAATGATGGATTCAATGGATCCTTTAGGAAATTTCAAAATGTCAATGAATGAAATGGTTGAGTCAAATCAAGAGCCTAAAACTAGTTCACTTTTTGAATGACATTAAAAAGTGATGGGCTTAAAATCAATGGAGGAGATATTGGAAGCAAATCAACAAACTAAAGATTGTGAGAAGTGCCTCAAAGAGTTATTGATTTGGTACTTGAAATCTAATGGGAAAGCCAGAGATAGGTACTTAATCGATGCCTTTTTTGATTTATTGAATGGCTACCCTTCTTCAACAAAAACTTCAAGTTGTAGCCATTCATTCACTAATTCTCCATTCTTTGGTTCTACTCCTAGTATTTTTCTAATCCTTTATTTTTGTCTTTGTTAATTAGAAGTTGAGGATGAGATTGTTAATGAGATTATGATAACAAGAAGATTCTCTTTGTAATCTCATAAGTGAAATTTATATAGAATAGATTTTATACAGACTTTACTTTTACATCGATAGTTTTTTAACTTCATATGTTTGAAAGAAAGACAATAGAGAAAAGAAAATATATATTTCTTTTTCATGTTTGAAAATTTAATGAAATATACTTTCTTTCTTCTTTTTTGATAATGTTTTTTGTGTTACTCCAGTCTCCCCTACTAAAAAAAATAGAAATTAGTTTTGATGTTAGTCGCTAATCTATTACTACTTAAATAGTTCGTACCTAATATATTTTCCATCAATCCATTGCTAATTTGCTGCTTTTAAACAAGATTAGCGATAAATTTTTATTATTTAACGGTAGAAATTTTCTATTGCTAATCTTCTTTTACTTTTTTAGTGATCTTTCTTTCATTCTCTTTGTTGGAGTAATTAGCATTTAGTCATACTTTGACCTAATTTTCTCATCGTATATACTTTGACCTGATAAGCTATATCAATGATTACTGTACTGCAAAACTTTGTTTATGTCTAACTTCTTACAAAACTAGAGTAAAAGGCAGTGTGATTTAAAGTTTTTCTATTTATTAACTTTTACAATGAATATTGTTCATTTATTCGATACAACAATAATATATTCAGTGCATTGATTTACTGATCTAGTATGGATTCTTTATTTTCTTAAAAAAGTAAAGTTATTAGGTTAATAAAGGACAATAAGAAAAGCTTTTGTCATGAACCAAAAAGAAGGGTCATGATGGTACATATCGCGGTGTATCTTGACAACTAAGTTTATCATCCAAATTGATATAAAAAAAAGACAGAAATATCTCAAGGTACGGCTTCTAGAACAAAGCCGAACTATACAAGTAATCATAACAATGCGAAAAGAACTTATCCAAAATACCGATCATGCCAAAAATTAGGTGTCAATAGTGTAAGAACTACTAATACAATTCAGGAGTCAAATACATCAAAAAAATAACCACAAAGGAATAATATGTGTCCCCGAATACTATAAAGACATAACTAATACAGAAAGATAGTGGTGAACTCTGGACGTATGAACGTCCAACCGCTACGTTGAGTAATCTGAAGGTGCTCGAAAATCAACTAATCTAAGGCGCAGCCGAACCTGAAGCTACACCAAAAGGGTGAAGTAAAAGTGAGTACGGTCCACTTGTACGTAGTAGGTATCATAGGCCGACCGAGCAAAGTAGAAAATAAAACATTCAAAATATACACTAAGGGCATGTCACCTGCAATCAGAAAATGTCCTACAATAATAGCCCACACCGCTTGCACTAACATTTCTAATACATCACATATATTACAACAACACACCAAGATAAAACACAAGTATGCATTATGTCACATATAAGTAGAATAAGAGAGAACATGTAGATACAAGATCATCAAATATAAGTAAACGAAGGTAAGATAAATACATAGATTTCAAGTTAATATGGCAATACAACACAACATAAGCACAATAAAGTAAGTGCAATGTATATGATAATGATGATGATAATGATGATAATGATGATTATGATGATGATGCACGAGGTCGTTGCACAACCTCCAGGATCTTCACACAATTCCCGTATACACTTACGGAGCTAAAGCTTCTTGACGTAGGACTCATGAGGGTTTATTCAACCCGTCTACAATCCACAAATCTCATATCTCCTTTTCAGAACATTCCTCGGAAAGAATTTTAGAAGGTGTTACAATATCTCTTCCCCGGCACATCTCTCAGGGAGAGTTTTAAAAAGGGGTTGTCAGTTTACTCAGGTGTTGCCATAGTGGTACGAATATTTCATGAATGAGTATGATATAAAGATGTAATGCTAATAACCAATCACAATAAGTATTTCTACAACCAATCACAATGATATATTTCCACAACCAACCACAATTCTACATTTCCACAACCATGTGAGTCAATATTCACTCATTATTTTTGTTTCATCCATAAATTTTTACATGTCTCATATAACAAGTAGTATTAATATATCACATACACCAATGGTACCATATCAGGCTTTTCAATGACATAATACAATTATTGACATATATTCAAGATTGTCAACATCACATAGGACCCCACACGATCACACATATCACATAATATCTCAATTTCAACAACTACATTACATATAAGCCCCGCATGGGCACAACACATAGATAGTCATTTTTCATGATGATTTCTCACCTTTAGCATGCATTTTGTACCATTATTTACTACCCATCCCAGTCTAAAAGAGTTAAGTCATAACCTACCTCAAAAGCCAAAACAAGTCTGCTATACTTTGAACCCATGACCTTACTTTTCACAAACGATCCCGAAATCCACTAAAAACAACAAATATGGAATCTAGGCATCTAAACAAAACCAACGAAACTCATATTGACTATTTTTAGTTGGGGACAAAACGGACCCACGAAATCAATTTTCAAAAACGAAGGGCAAAATGATAACTTTACTTTAAAAACATATTCCCCATATTTTTTAGGAAGCTACATCTGAAAATCCAAGTCAAATCGAGTCAAAAACGAGGTTCAAATAGAAGAAAAAATATTTTTAAGCTTTATCGGGTAAAATCTTTGAAATTCGGATTAAAATCAAGAATCAGAGTTGTTTTGAAGGTTAAATTGATGAAAGACTAGTAATTATAAGATTAAAATACTATTTAAGTGAAAAGAAGTGAAATTGGGGTTTAAAATCAAACCCTAAGATTTTTGGAGGTTTTAGAAATTAATCAAGAAATTACTAAGAAAATAGTGAATTCTTACCTTAAATCCGTAAAAAAATCAAGAAAGAAATGTTAATATAGATTCTCAAGCTCCCACAAGCTTCACTTTTAAGCTCTCACACTATTTTAGGGTTTAACTCTCAAGAGACATGAAGAAAGAATGGATAAAATGGGCGAAATAAAAAGGGTAAAAAGCTGTTTTTATACTATACACCAGCTGAAAAGAATAATATTTTTAGTTTGATTCGGTCTCCGACGGGGTGTTCAAAATTCGTTCGGAGTCCGATGAATGCAAATGAACTATATAACCACACTAAATTCGATGTTTCGGACGTGTTGGCGAAGTACTTATAAAAAATATTATTTTCACAGAGACCCTCGAAATTCGAAATCACAATTTTTCAAACTGAGGGTCGAAATGAGATTTAAAAGTCGTAAAATCACCTCAAACATGTTACCACCCTAAAATAGATATTTTGAATCTGCTAGCAAAGTCGGATTCTCCATATGAAGTCATATCGATCAAATATGGTCTCACGTCCATAATTTTAATTTTCAACTATCCGATCAATAGGTCGAAATGAGTTCGGGTGCACCGATACCTGAACGAAAGATCTATCTAGCCAAAAATTGATATTCGGGAGTTGTTGGCGCAGTCCGTTCATCCATCCGTCGCATGGATCAAAAGATATCCACATAAGTCTAAAATAAGGCTCTCGAAGCCATTAAAAATCAAAATATAGCACAAATGATACCAAAATACACTGGGAACCATGTCAATCACGCCCATACTCAAGAAATACCATAATGCATCTACGAAGAAGGATAAAATAGTCAAATCACACAGAAACACACAATTCACATATTTCATCAAAAAAAGTAATCGTTACAGTTTCTCTTTAACTTTATGGTGATTAATCGATGGATTAGGAAAAAATCCTTTGATTAAGAGTTGTGCAAAATCTTCTTTTCAAGTTTGTACCATTACAATTATTTGGCAAAATAAGACAAAAATAAATTAGTTTTTATATATTTATTTTCGTTTGTGAGAAAAATCAAATTTAGCAAAAAATGAAAATTTGCTTAAAACACCCTGTTATTAATGCTCAAATACTTATATAGTTGGGTAATAAATATTTTTGGGGTACGTAATCATAAATATTTTTATCCAGGTATAATTCACATTTCTACACTTGTCCTAATTTAACTTTAATAGAGCAGCCTTTGGTCTAGCCAGTGACAAAAAACATATACATATACGCCCCATATGTTGCAGAAATTGCAGTTTACACATACATTAATGGAGTTGTTTGTTTATAGATTTTATTTCAAAATTTAGAAATAAAAATTTGGATATTATTTAAATGAGTATTTTTGATTTATTAAATTAAATTATTAATTATTCCAATTTCAAGCTTAATATATAGAATTTAAAATTTTCAAAAACATGCTTTAAATGGTTTTGAGGAAAAAATTTTGTTGGTTGTCCTTTCAAGACCGAATCCTAAAGATTTTCTTGTGGGCAAACTGAAATTTTTTATAAAAAATATTGAATCACGATCTAAAATTATATATTATCGGAAACGTGAATGATATAATTGGTTTGCCTGTAAGGCCAAGTGTTGTATGAGCAACATTAGGCTCGAATGTAACATTGTCTGAAAGGGTAATTTTTTAAATAGCTATATCTATGTAACTTTTACAATTAAGGACAAAAAGTATAAATTATATAAATACCAACCCTTTTGGAAGTAATTACATTCTCTCTCACTTTTTTAATTATTTTACTCTCTCTCCCTATTAATATACATAACATAGCCGACATATACATAGCATTCTGTGTATATGTTGAGATTTTTATAATATGTTTAGGGAGTTGGGATTTTTTTGTAATATTGAAAACATAAGTTGTGTATTTGTGTAATTTTTAGAAACATAAATAGTCACCTAAAAGGGGGAACGTATGTGAAAATCAACCACTTTTCACTCATGATTCAATTAAGTTAGTGTTTGAAATAAAATTTTAAGTCAGATTTAAAAAATGCATCTTTAAATATTTATTTGACTATAATATTTGATTAGATTTTGATTGAATTAGATTTTAAAAATGCATCTTTAAATATTTGTTTGACTATAATATATGATTAGATTTGATTGAATTAGATTTTAAAAAATCAACTTTAAGTATTTATTTGACTATAATATTTGATTAGGTTTGAATATTTATCTTCAAATATTTATTTGATCATTAAATGTGATAAGATCTTGAAAAATTTTATTCAATAATTGTTTGACCATAAAATTTAATTAGATTAATGAAATTTAACAGGTTTTAGTATAAATTACATTTCCATCAACAAAGCTTCAAATTCTTTTCAAGCGAAATACATGTCCAAACTCAACTTAAAAAAATGAAGCTCCCTTCTTTCTTCAAAATCCAAGAAACATGTCCATTTATAGCTTGTGGAAACCTCAAAACTCTCTCTTTTAGAGTTGAAAATAATCACAACATTTTCAACTCTCAAAGATTTTACAACAATGTTGATGATGAAATAGTAGAGAATGTGATTGAAGACCTAAAAAAAGAGAAAGAGAGATTTTTCTATGAGGGAGGAGAAAGAACTAGTTCTATTCTTGAAGTTTCATCATCAAAGAATAATGGTGATAGTAACACATTTGAGTTTCAACCATTTAGTGAATCATCATGTGTTACAACGAGGATGAATTTGAAGGATCCTTTTGGGAATTCCAAGAAATCAAAGGGAAAAATGGTTGAAGTAAATCAAGGAATTGAAATTAGTTCAATTCGTGAAGTGGGATCAACATCAAAGAGTGATGATAGTAGTAGTAAGGGGTTCGAGTTTGTACCATTGAATGACTCATCTATTTTAATGATGGATTCAGTGAATCCTTTAGAAAATTCCAAGAAATCAATGAAAGAAGTGGTTGAGTCATCATCAAAGAGTGATTATAATAGTAGTAATGGGCTCGAATACCTACCATTCAATGACTCATCTATTATAGCATTGATGAATTCGGTGAACCCTTATGAAGATTTCAAGAAATCAATGAAGGAGATGTTGGAAGCGAATCAACAAACTACAGAATGTGAGAAATGTCTCGAAGAATTGTTAATTTGGTACTTGAAATCTAATGGGAAAGCCAACCATAGGTACATTATTGATGCCTTTTTTGATTTGGTGAATGACTACACTTCTTCAATAAATACTACAAGTTGTAGCCATTCATTCACCAATTCTCCATTTTTTGGTTCTACTCCAAGTGTTTCTGCTACTTCTCCATTTTTGTCATTGTTAGAAGCTGATGATGAGATTGTTAATGAGATTACAATGACAAGAAGGTTCTCGTTGTAATCTCATAGGTGGAATTTAGATAGGATAGGATGTATGCAAACTTTACTTTTACATTTTGTAAGGTCAAGATATTGTTATAATATAGATGCTATATAGTTTTTTGTTCTTCTTATGTATGTTTGAAAGAAAGACAATAGAGAAAAGAAAATATATGTTTCTTTTTCTTGTTTGAAAATTTAAAGTAATATACTTTCTTTCTTCCCTTTTAATTAATGTTTATTGTGTTACTCCAGTCTCCCCTATTAAAAAAAATAGAAATAAGTTATAAAATTTGTCCCTTTTATGCTCACTCGTAGGGGTCGGGACCCCACAAAGGGAGAGGAAGTCGACTGAACATCTCATTCATTAACGAAAATTTTGCTCGGATTCGATTCTCAATTCTTGTTCACTCCGGATGATCATGTTTGATGAACTGTGACCTCGTACGATCGCGTCGGCTAATCTATTACTACTTAAATAGTTCGTACCTAATATATTTTCTGTGATTCCATTGCTAATTTTCTACTTTTAAACAAGATTAGTGATAAATTTTTATTATTTAACGGCAGAAATTATCTATCGCTAATTCTTTTTTTTTTAGTGCTCTTTCTGTCTTTCTCTTTGTTGGAGTAATTAGCATTTAATCATTTAGTCATACTTTGACCTAATTTTCTCATCATATATACTTTGACGTGATAAGCTATATTAATGATTGGTATAATACAAAACTTAGTTTATGTAAAGCGTGTGTAATTTAAGGTTTTTCTATTTATTAACTTTTACAATGGATAATTTTGTTTATTTATTCATTACAACAATAACATATCCAATGCATGACTGATCTAGCGTGCCTTCTTTATTTCCTTAAAAAGGTAAAGTTATTTAGTAAATAAATTAAGGACAATAGGAAAAGTTTCTCTTTAACTTTATGGTGATTAATCAACTGGATCAGGAAAAAAACAAATTTGACTAAAAGTTGTGCAAACTCTTCTTTCTCAAACTTGTTCCGTTACAGTTGTTTGGCAAACTTGATCTCAATTGACATCTACGTAACACTTTTGTTATATAATTATAGCACAACCTGACCTGAGTGTCATTTTGAGTTCAATTCTCGACAAGAGCGGACCTAGGTTCAAAATTGTGGTGCTCCGACTCCCGTTAAATTTGATGAGGAATATGTACAATTATATAAGAAACATATAAAAAACGATATAAGATGAAAAAAAGCACCCATAAAATCATAGTTTGGTGATTTGATTTTCAAATGGAAAAGTTTTGGGTGTTAATATGTGTTTTTGAACCTTCCGAACACCTACTATCCTTAACCTTGAATGCCTATATTACCTATGAAATTGTTTTCTTGGGTAAACAATTTCATTATTATCTTGTTGTCTAATGTACATTTGTAAAACAGGAATCTAATGAAATGGTGTTTATTACTCCTTACTATTTATTCTAATACTAGTTTAGGTGTACGTGCCTTGCGCGTGTACCTTACTTTAATGAGTTCAAACAACAATAACAACAACAAACCCAGTATATTCCCGCAAAGTGGGGTCTGGGAAGGGTAAAATATACGCAGTCCATACCGCTACCTCTAAAGAAGTAGAGAGGTTGTTTCCGATATACCCCCGACTCAAGATAGAGAATAGTAAACAAGAGCGTAATGAAACATGAAGCATGATGAATGGCAAAATATAAAAAGGGATAAAACATAATAAAATAGAAATCAGAGCAATACAAGATAAGATAAATAAACACAATATGAAATAAAAGATAAGAAATAGGACATCAGAAATACGACCCCTACCTAGTAGTAATATACACTCACAGACCAAAGACACCCGCCATAACTAGACCCTCCTGACTAAGGGCTCCTACCTATGGAAACAATCCTAGGATTACTAACCCGACTATACATGAGCTCTTGTAACCACTTGCTACAACCCACGCACACATCCTAGCCTTCTACCCTTATTCGCGACCTTCACACCTTCCTATCTAGGGTCATGTCCTCAGTAAGTTGAAGATGCTCCAAGTCATGTCTAATCACTTCTCTTCAATACTTATTCGGCCTACCTCTCCTCCTCCTGAAGCCATTCAATGTAATCCTCTGACACCTACGAATTGGGGCATCTGTGCCCCTCCTTATCACATGCCCAAACCATCTTAAACTTTCTTCCCATATCTTGTACTCCACCGAAGCCACTCTCACCTTCTCTCAGATAGTCTCATTCCTAACTCTATCCCCTCTAATAAGTCCACACATCCAATGCAACATTATTATTTCCGCCACCTTCATCTTTTGAATGTGAGAATTCTTGACCGGCCAACACTCTACTCCATATAGCATGGCTGGATGGACTGCCACTCTGTAGAATTTGCCTTTAAGCTTAAGTGACACCTTCTTATCACACAACACTCCCGAGGTGAGCCTCAACTTCATCTATCCTGCTTTAATATGGTTAGAGATATGCTCATCAATCTCTCCATTTCCCTGAATCATATACCCAAGATACTTAAAACTATCCCTCTTACAAACATCCTGGGAATCCAACCTCACCACCATATCGTCCTCCTGCCTTAAATTACTAAACTTGCATTCCATATACTCCGTCTTGGACCTACTCAACTTGAACCCCTTAGATTCAAGGGTTTACCTCCAATTTTTCATCCCCCCCACTGTGTCTCATCAATCAGCACTACATCGTCCGCAAACAATATACACCAAGGCATCTCCCCTTAAATACTCTCTGTCAACACGTCCATCACTAATGCAAATAGAAATGGACTAAGAGTTAAACCCTGATACAATCCTCTCTCGACCAAAAAATGCTCTGAGTCCCCTTTCGCCATTCTAACCCGAGTCTTCCCTCCATCGTACATATCCTTAATAGCTTTAATGTACGCCACCGGGACCCCTCTCGCCTCTAAGCATCTCCAAAGAACCTCCCTAGGGAATTTGGCATATGCCTTCTCCAGGTTGATGAACACCATGTGCAAAACCCTCTTCCTTTCCCTATACTGCTCCCCCGGTCTTCTCACCAGGTGGATTGCCTTTGTCATCGAGCAACCAGGCATAAAACCTAACTGATTCTCTGAAATGGACACGATCCTCCTCAATCTCCGCTCAACCACCCTCTCCCAAATCTTCATAGTATGACTCAACAGCTTGATACCCTTATAGTTGGTACAACTCTGAATGTCACCCTTGTTTTTATACAACGAAACTTTAATGAGTTCAAATATTACGCTAAATGGGATATTTATTTAAATAATAAAGATAGGATATAATAATTAAATTTAATATCTTTTGAGTATGTAAAGATGGAGAATTTATTTATTAAACCTAATTTTTACCAAAAATATTTTAAAAAATCAATTGACATTCATCTACTATCTGTAAATTGCAACAAAATGATACAATGATAGAGACATCAAAATAATACAATTAAATTTAATCTTTACACGCAAAAAAATTATCAAAGTTTTCCAACACTCATCTACCACTTGTAAATAGTAACAAAATAATACGATAATAGAGATATCAAAATAATACAACTAAACCTAACTTTTACATAAAAAAATTCTCAAAGACATCTAAAATTTATCATTGTAACGCTCTGAATCTGATACCCGGAACGCTACACGGTGCTTATAACCCCAAAGGACCACAAGCTAACCCATGACTGATATCTGTCCCTGAACACTTCATAATATACTGTATAAATGCGGAAATAAAGGCTAAAATATAATAAGGTTCAAAACTGAAACAGAATATCTGATAAAATATAACATCTGGATGGGGTATGAAATACCCAAAACAACTGAAATAAACTTTTTGAACATGATAGTCTGAAAAGCCTCTAACTATCTGAACTGTCTGAATAAAGAGTTGATGGGACATGTCCCCAGCTAACTCCAACTAATAAATTAATTAATGAGATAAATAAGTAATGATTATGTCCCCGAAAGATAAGGACTCAAAACTAACTCTGAATGCTAAGACTGGAATGCTACTGAAGCTCTGGTGCTCGTGCTTCTGAACCTATGGTATAAAACACCATAGCGTAAATGCGTCAATACTTTGAATGTAATGGTATGCATGGGAGGTAGGCTGAATGCAAAGGGTTCATATGCATAAACTATACTAACTGACTTGACAACATGAACATGAGAATGCATGCATGAATACATAATAACTGTAACTGAGTTCGTGATAACATAATTACTGAGTCTGAGTACTGATAACATGAGATACTGATAACTGTATAACTGAAATAACTAAATCTAAGTGACTATATCTGACAGTCTAGACTCTGATAGAACTAGCTGAGTTTCATACTATACTGAGTTGACTGTATCTAACAGTCCTGAATTTGAAGAACTATTTGAGTTTTTTTACTGAGACTAAGACTGAAACTGTAACTGTGGGAGCTAATCATCTAACCAACATGCCTCGAAACTGAACTAGTAGGGTCCAACCTATAACCCTAGCTGGAAGAGTATCAATACCATGCCATGGGTAAAGACTAGCTGTAAGTATACCCTCTCTAACAGGAATCTCTTCCATCAACCCCTCCTGGTAGGTAACCCAAATGAGATGTATAAATCCCTAAACGCATAAGGTGAATCTCAACCTATGATGGCTACGTAGTTCTGGAATATACTTCACTTCTAACAATCACACCCTCCACTGAATAACAGGTGAGTCCCCATCCTTGGGTTTACTCGGTGCTGAATCCTACTCCCAACTGAATAGAAACTGAACTGATTAACTAAACTGAACTGATACTAATGGTATTATTTAGCAGAGCTAAACTTAGTACACTGAGTTCCATTGACTGACGAAATGCTACTGAGATTTGAGGACTAACTGAGAGTACTGAAGTTACTGAGATTTACTGGGAATACTGATCTTACCGAGATTACTGAGTACTGATATCATTGAGATTACTGAACTACTGAGATTACTGAGATTTCTGAGATTTTTGGGTTTTCCTGAGTCATATGAATAACTGGGTTCTATGGATCATGGCTTGACTGAGAGTATCATGAAAACATGACACTGGCTCTAGGCACACAGCTAAATTTTCGGATACAAGTACCCCTAGGACTTGATGGAAAGAAACTGACAAAGCATGACTTTCTTGAATACATAACCAACACCACAATCCATAATACAATAAGTTAGAGATTTCATAAAGTACAAGTTCTAAAGCACCACAATGGCTACACATATATCCATAATTTATTGACCAAGATATTTCATCAAACACTTGACATGCATAAACTTGTACATAAATGGGGATTTCATATTATCATACTAGTATGACATTTTTCCTTCACATAGTCACATAGTCATTTAATCAAACACATGAGGAGCATGCTGTGGTTATACAATCATCAACACATCTAATAATCATGGATACATTAATCAACTTGTAAATTGAAGGGGGTTTATCATGGTTATTATGAAAATCTTCATATACTAGGGTCAATTATTGGAATATATAATTTAAAACATGAATCAAAACTACACAACACCATGAACATGAATTTCAATTCAATTTAAATCATCAACATTCACAAATACTCAAATCTTGGATTTTCAAAAGAGATTCTTGAGCTTCATGGGTAAAAGAGACTTATGAATCAACACATGGAATACCTTGATTGTGAGTTTCTTGAAGTTCTTGGACTTGAAAAACTTGAATCTCTTAGTTTTTTTAAGAAGGGTTTGGATCTTGTTCTTGGGGAGTATCTTTAAGAGGAAACCCTAATTTTGATGTTATGAATGAATGAGGAGTTATGTTCTTTGATTTGATGTAATTAGCGGTTAAAAAAGGTGGAAAAAGACCCAAAAAGTCCTTTAAAATGTTGTTTCAGCGCTGTTTCGAATAAAATTGATGGTCTGGGTGACAGACCGTCACTCTGGTGACTGACCGTCACCCTAACCGTCAGTTTTGGGCAAGAAACGACCTTACTGCCTCAATTGCGATGGCCAAAGCGACGGTCCGTCGCTGTCTTAACGGTTCGTCAGCTTACCCATCGCTCCTGGGCAGCTCGGACAGCTCTAAGTAAAATGGCCATAACTTTTACTCCGATACCGAATTTTGGCGAAATTAGTATCGTTGGAAAGCTAATTCAATTATCTATCTGTTGGTGGGTCATGAGATAAAAAATTCATAGTATAACAAAAGATATACTAGTTTGAAGTTGACTTTGACAATATCCTTCTCACTAATTCAATTGGTAAGGGATGTTTTGATTCGTCTAATAGCTAGGACGTATTTGAGGCCTTAATATAAATCTAACTTGATCATAAAACTACCAAATCACTATAACTTATTTCTCCTGAACTTGAAGCATGGTTCTACTATCAGTTGAGATTCTCGGGGTATTACAATCGTCTATTACCTGTAAACTACAACAAAATAATACGATAAAAGTGACATCAAAATAATACAATTAAACTTAAATTTTACACACAATAATTTCTCAAAGCCAATTGAGATTCATCTACGAACTATAAACTACTACAAAATAACAAACTAATAGAGATATTATGATAATACAATTAAACCTAACCTTTACCCAAAAAAAAAATTCAAAGTCGATCCACATGCATCTAGCATTTGTAAATTAAAATAAAATAATAAGATAATAAAGATATCAAAACAATACAATTAAACCTAATCTTTACACAAGAAATTCTTCAAAGTCAACCGACATTCATCTACGACCTGTAAATTATAAGAAAAAAAATATAACAATGATCACAAAGCTTGAATTTTGATCCAACTAATTCTTGTCTGAGCGAAACTTTTGATCCTAAAGAATGATTTTGAATGAAAACAAAGAATATATATATATATATATATACATGTTGAATTCTATTATGATGACAAAATCAATGAAGAAGTTGAGGGTTAGAAAATCAAGCATCCACCAATCTAGATATGCAATCGAATCAAGATAGCTGAGCATCAATCATATTCTCCCAACAGGCAAACCGATTTGTTTGCTAGTTAAACGTACATCTCAATATTTATAGAAGTATTTCTTTAGTAGAGTCTTATTTTAGAAGTATTTTTTTAATTGACTAGTAGAAAGAAAAATATTAATTAATTCACCTACCATATATTTTAGGAGTCTCGAAGGTCTTTACATTTTTAATATATTATAGATATAGATATAGATTATAGATAAGTATGATATCTAGCTTCCACCGGCTAATCTATGACATTTGCTAGCATCAATCGATAAGCTTATGCAATTTTAATTTTATGCTTTTTTTTAATCCATTGTTTTTTCATTCTCTTCTTCTTTCACCCCCAAATAATTATCGAATCATCAAAAAAACTAATTACAATATGTTGGGCGTGGGTTATGCCCATCTAGATTTTAGACAGAAGAATAAATTGGTTGTTATAAGTTACAACTATAGCTTTGTAGCATAAGTTCCCTTTATTCATTGAATAAATAGTGAAATAAAACTTAAATTTTATTACGAGAGCCAAAAATATATCTAACTTATGACTATGAGAAACGCTTCACAAATACCCTTTCCTACCATCTCTCGCTGTAAAAAAACCCAGATAAGTTTTTTGGCCTAACACATCCTCAAACAAATCGATGACAAGTTTGACTCTTTTAAAGCACCACATGTCATTTTTTAATTGGTCAGAAATTTTACTTTCAAGCATAATTATATAGAAGTCTACCCAATTCTTAATGGAAAAAGAACATGAGCTGGGCATTTTAAAAAAAAATGGCTCACAATTTGAAAATGTGGATAACTATAGTCAGTCGGCCCAATTTAATTTCCATTTTTAGTCATTTGGCTTAATTGAGCACATGCAGTCTTTATACTCAATTGATACACTTTTATATCATATTGATACACTCTTATACTATAATGATACACTTTTTAAAAAAGAGAAAGAAAATTCTATGCAAGCACATGCAGTCCCTATACCCAATTGATACTCTTTAATACCACATTAATATATTTTTATACAATATTGATACACTTGCAGTATTCATATACTCAATTGATACTCTCTTATACTAGATTGATACATTTTTAGAATGCATGTAGAAAAAATATAGAGTCGTATAATTTATGTATCTAAATAATAATTGTAGTTAAAAATGCATAGAATGTGTATAAAATGCTATAATTATTATATAGAATATGTATATATAGAGAGAGAGAAACTGTATCATTATTATATATAAATATATATCTTTAACAATTGTATTATATTAAAAGTATATGGTATTGTATTTTATTGTATAACTAAGTAAAACTAAATAAAACAAATAGTATGTTATTTTAATAATGTTGGTGAGTGCAAAGTAATCTGAAAAAAAAAAAAAAAGCAATTACTTGATTGTTTAAAAAAAATAAAAAAGAGTAGAGTCTTTAAAAAGGAAAAGGAGCCAAAAAAAGCTGCAACAAATTTTTTTTTTTTTTTTTAAAAAAAAAGGAAGGCAAAAACGTGACCTACAAAAGTGAAACCAGTGAATATCTAAACATTGTCCATGAAAAAAAGGCTAGAAACTGAGGTATCTATTTCTTGGCCATTCGGTTGGTATTACTTTCCACCGAGTGGCTATTTACCGGATTTTAAAATTTAGGTGCTAATTTTATGAAATTATTTTAGTTTTAGGTGTTATTTTTATCTTTTCCCCATTCTTAAACCCACAGACCATTTCAACTTGAATTTGAGTTTTACAATTTTGAAAAATTGATCCTAAAAACATTTTCATTAAAAAATGATTCCTCACAGAACTTTATTTTTTATAAAATAAATGCATGTTGAGACATATGACTTCAGTTTTTAAATTATTTTTTTTCAATTTCATTTCAGATACTAATTTTTTCTTCTTCCAAATATTATCAAACTCATATTCAAACGCCTACCAGATAATTTTCTATAACAGTATATGGAAAATGCAATATGTGTTATACATCTTCAAGTAGGATGTTTTAGTGGATTGACCTTTGTTTCTTTGTTTAGTCCATGTTACCAATACTTGTAGTAGTGGGTACTGCAGTTTACAACAGCCTTAATTCCAACTAAGGATGTCACTGTGCATTGACCTTTAATATAATTCTATGATGGCTGCGTCTTTGACCTTATGAGCCAAGAGTAATATTAGAACAAAAAAAAATTTACAAAAAATGAAGTTAATCAATTTTAAATAATATACAGGAAAATTTGAACCCCTTTTTGTTGGTTTGGCTTAACCTTGTCTCCATATTATTTTATTAGTTAAGCAGAGTTTAATGACGAGAGATTATATATAGAGAGAGACACATGCGCATACACACACGCAAGCATTATCAGCGTTATGAACTGACAAACTTTGATCATTATCCACTCTGGACCTTGATATTCCTCTATATGATGAAAGCGGGATAAGTACGGGGCAATATGGTGTGGCGAATGTCATGATACAAAGTACGCTGGTCATCCAGGGCAGCAACAAGACATGCGAGTACTTTTGAAGTCGGCATATTATTGCCCAAATGAGAGAGGAGATGCAAGACTACATGCAAACCTGTTTTATTTGTCAACAAGATAATGTGGAGAACAAAAAGTATGGTGGACTTTTCGAACCTATACCACCAAGGGCGGACCTACACATAAATTTTGGGTGCTTTGGCACCCACCAAACTCGACGCGGAGTAGATATAATTACATAAAAAAATATTAAAAAATGTGTATAAATTATGTAAAAGCATCCACTAAATAGGAAGTTGGTTAGGTACACAGGCATTTAGGTTGATCTTAAGGCTCTCCACTAGTAGGTGTGCTTGGGTTCAAACCTAGTTGAGGTGATTTATGCTCGGGTTCAAACCTAGTTGAAGTGATTTTTTATTTTTTTCTATAGTAAGTACCCTCACTTCTTTAATCCTGGGTCCGCCACTGTATACCACTCATGGAGTGACCATGGGATAGTGCCAAGATGAACTTCACGACACTACCATTGTCCCGTTTCATCATAGCTGAGGTTCACGCTCGGGTCAAGATATCAAATTCAACATATATTTACATTTATAAACTTCGACATAAATATAGAATACCAATAAATTCTTAGTTGAAATCTAAAATTTTTAACTTATACAAAGAAAATAATTTAATGACAGTTTATGCTCATGTTTTTGTGTCAAGTTTGGGGAAGGGTTCAAGTTTTTAGCGGTAGTGTAAATATTCAATAGTGATTGGACCAGTTTTAATGGCGCAATGGACTTCTTGAAAGGCCTCCGAAGCATCACAATGCAGCAAAAAATGATGGAACCAATAGAAATTCCCTAAGTCCAAATTTATATGGATGGATTGCTTGAGGAGACTTTTATACAGCAGAAGGTGCTTGGGAGAATACTTGTGCGCGAAGGGGGAGGTGAAGAAGGACATATATCATCTCAGACCTTGATATATGGCCAATGAAATTGACATGAGAAACCTAAACTCAGACTTTTATACACCAATGAAATTGACATGATCCCTTATTTTTAATGCAGGAGTAGTTTGTTCAGGTTTCAATTCAGACCAACAATCTTACCACCTTCCGTGCTCGCGAAGCTACTTCCTTAGAGTTTTGGTCCTGCACTTTGTGAGAGTCTTCATTCAGGCCACGCTCGCTAGTTGCATTCTCGAGCAAACTGTCCAGCTCCAGTCCTGTTGACCATTCTTCTTTTTTCTTCAACAACTGATGAATTTTCATTTTTGGATACACTTTCACATTCACACCTCATCCATTTTTTTCATTTTTTATGTCAATTTCATCAGCCAATTTCTCTACACTTTCCTTCCCACCCTGTGTTTCCACTTAAACAAGGACTGAGATGACATATGGCCTTCTCAACCTCCCCCTTCCCGCACAGGTTTTCTCCCAAACACCTTATGTTGTATAATAGTCTCCTCCTACAACCCATCCATATAAATTTAGACCAGGGAAATTTCTATTGGTTCCATCATTGTTTGTTGCAGTGCAAGACTTCAGAGGCCTTTCAACAAGTCCATTAAGCCATTAAAACCGGTCCAATCACTATTAGATATTTGCACTGTCACTAAAAACTTGAACCCTTCCCCAAACTTGACACCAAAACATGAGCATAAACCGTCATTAAATTATAACAGGGTATCGACACCACTATCTTGGTCCCTTAGTCTTACCAGTTCGAACCTAACAATCTTAACTGTAAAATGCCATATCTTGTTTGAAGAATTAAAGCCTAATAGGTAAAGAATAAATATTTACAAAATCATTGTACTGGATGTGTGTTTTCATGATAGGTTGATCAGTAATACATACATCCCACATATGAAGTGGCTCCATCTGTAAGCAGCTTATTCCTCTGAACCTATCTTTACTCTAGCCTTTAATGCTGGCCGAGCAAAAGTGAATCCAGTTTCACTTCCTTTTATCTGCAAATAAGATAAATACATTTGATGTCAAACAATAGAAGAAAAAAAAAGAAAAGAAAACAATATTATAAAAGGGTAACACAAAATTAAGTGAATCAACAGATAACCAATATGATGCAACATATTACCCATCTGTTTAACCAATGAGGCATCGTTGCAACAGATGGATGATATGTTGCAACAAATGGGCCATCTGTTGCAATAAATCAAACCAGCCTTGCTACTGGTTTGATTTCTTCAAACAGTTGCTCTGTCTGTTCCAACATCTGATTCATCAGTTGCAACAGTTGAAGAAACTGTTGCAACACTACCACCAACAGCATCAACAACAAAGAAACAACACCATATGTTTTAGCACCATCCACAACATAAACATCACATGTTCCAACACGACCAACCCCCCCAACAACAGCACAACCAAAGTACCAAACAAAAGATAAAAAAAAATATACTGATAATAAGGCTTTTTAAGTTATCCCAACAGATGACTTTTTTTGAATATTTTAATAAAAACAATGGTTCATTTATTCAAGACTTAAAAGTTACCTTTCCTTCAATATTCTCAATAAATAGGAAATTGGGAAGGGGTAAATCATTAATAGCAATAGATGTAAATATCTAATTTAAAGGACATACAAAGAAGAAGAGATGAAAAGAGCAACAGTGAACCGTACCTGCAATGTCAAAAAAACAAACGGATCAGAACATCCAGTTCAGTTGAGAAAAGATATTGATTGGTTGAGATCCTAAAGGATCCTCATTCGAAAGAAGAGAGAAAACAGAGGAAAAAAAGAAACAAAGATAATTGAGAATTGAGAATAAAGCAGAGTGATGAGTTAATAAAGCAGAGTGATGAGTTAAGTCTAGACTACTTTATGGATGAAGGAGAGAATTCTAGATATGAGTTTTAAATATTCATTAATAACTTTTGAGGGGCACGAGGAGACGGTGACATTGAAAAGACCAGATAAGACTACGCACTCAGGAGATTTTTGAGTTATCCAAGTAGTACCGAGTAATATTTTTTACTGCCTTAGTATTTTAACTTTTTTAGCTCGGACAGAAAATACCTAAATTGCTTTTAAAAAAAAAGATCTTAAAACATTTAAGTAAAATACATAACAATTTTTATTTGGAAATCGGTCATCTGTTGCAACAAATAACGAAATCTATTTGATAATTTACGACTGATGTGTAATATGTTGCAACAGATTACCTAATCTGGTTGATTTGATCCAACAGAAAAGATACATGTTGCAATAGGTTGAACATTTTTATATATATAATTTCAATTGAGTTCATATGTTAGACTAATACCTTCATTGAATGTGAGTTCTCGTAGGGTCAACTACAACTTCGATTGAGTCTTTTGGCAATTGCATGATGAGACGGTATTGCATTCCTCCCAACCAGAGTCGTCGATCAATAACTCTGAGCCGAACTGATTCTTACTACCTCATATATCCAACTAATACCTTAATTGATTAATCTAGGACTACGGGTGAGTTTTCATAATGTCAACTACAATAAATGACAACGCCTATTTAATAAATTACAACAAATGGGTAATCTATTGCGACATTTGACTTAATCCATTTGATAATTTGCAATAGATGGATAATCTATCACAACAGATGACTTAATATATTTGATAGTTTACAACAGATTCGTGATATGTTGAAACAAATGATGTAATCTGTTTGATAGTTTACAACAGATGCGTAATATGTTGCAATAGATTACCTAATCTGTTTGATTTGATCCAACAGAAAAGACATCTGTTGCAATAGCTTGAACATTTATTTATATATAATTTTAATTGAGTTCATATGTTAGACTAATACCTTAATTGAATGTGAGTTCTCATAGGGTCAACTACTACTTCAATTGAGTGTTTTGGCAATTGCATAATGAGACGATATTGCGTTCCTCCCGACCAGAGTCGTCGATCGATCACTCTAAGACAAACCAATTCTTACTACCTCACAGGTTAGACTAATACCTTAATTGAATGTGAGTTCTCATAGGGTTAACTACAACTTCAATTGAGTCTTTTGGCAATTGCATGATGAGACGGTACTGCATTCCTCCCGACCAGAGTCGTCGATCGATAACTCTGAGCCAAACCGATTCTTACTACCTCATATATTCAACTAATACCTTAATTGATTAATCTAGGACTAGGGGTGAGTTCTCATAATGTCAACTACAATAGATGACAATGCCTATTTAATAATTTACAACAAATAGGTAATCTATTACGACATTTGACTTAATCCATTTGATAATTTACAATAGATGGGTAATCTATCACAATAGATGACTTAATCTGTTTTATAGTTTACAACAGATTCATGATATTTTGCAACAAATGATGTAATATGTTTGATAATTTACAACAGATGCGTAATATATTGCAACAAATGATGTAATATGTTTGATAATTTACAACAGATGCGTAATATATTGCAACAGATTACCTAATCTGTTTGATTTGATCCAACAGAAAAGACATCTGTTGCAACAGGTTGAACATTTGTTTATATATAATTTCAATTGAGTTCATATGTTAGACTAATAAATTAATTGAATGTGAGTTCTCATAGGGTCAACTATAACTTCAATTAAGTGTTTTGGCAATTTCATGATGAGACGGTATTGCGTTCCTCTCGACCAGAGTCGTCGATCGATCACTCTGATCCGAACCAATTCTTACTACCTCACATGTTAGATTAATACCTTAATTTATTAATCTAGGACTAGGGTACTAATACCTTAATTGAATAATCTAGGACTAGGGGTGAGTTCTCATAGGGTAAACTACAACTTCAATTGAATTTTTTGACAATTGCATGATGAGACGGTATTACGTTTCTCCCGACCAAAGTCATCGATCAATCATTCTAAGCCGAACCGATTCTTACTACCTCATATGTTAGACTAATACCTTAATTGATTAATCTAGGACTAGGATACTAATACCTTAATTGAATAATCTAGGACTAGGGTGAGTTCTCATAGGGTCAACTGCAACTTCAATTGAGTCTTTTGGCAATTGCATGATAAGATGGTACTGCATTCCACCCGAGTAGAGTCGTCGATCGATAACTCTGAGCCAAACTAATTCTTACTACCTTATATGTTCAACTAATACCTTAATTGGTTAATCTAGGATTGGGGGTGAGTTCTCATAATGTCAACTATAATAGATGACAGCGCCTATTTGATAATTTACAACAGATGGGTAATCTAGTGCGACATATGACTTAATCCATTTGATAATTTACAATAGATGGGTAATCTGTTGCAACAGATGACTTAATCTGTTTAATAGCTTACAAAAGATTCGTGATATATTGCAACAAATGATGTAATTTGTTTGATAGTTTGCAACAGATGCATAATATGTTGCAATAGATTACCTAATCTGTTTGATTTGATCAAACAGAAAAAACATCTATTCTAACAGGTTGAACATTTTTTTATATATAATTTCAATTGAGTTCAAATGTTAGACTAATACCTTAATTGAATGTGAGTTCTCATAGGGTCAACTACAACTTCAATTGAGTCTTTTGGAAATTACATAATGAGACGGTATTGCGTTCCTCCCGACTAGGGTGGTCGATCGATCACTTTGAGACGAACCAATTCTTACTACCTCATTTGTTAGACTAATACCTTAATTAATTAACCTAGAACTAGGGTACTAATACCTTAATTTAATAGTCTAGGACTAGGGGTGAGTTCTCATAGGGTCAACTACAACTTCAATTGAGTCTTTTGGCAATTTCATGATGAGACGGTACTGCGTTCCTCCTGACCAAAGTTGTCGATCGATAACTCTAAGATGAACCGATTCTTACTACCTCATATGTTCAACTAATACCTTAACTGATTAATCTAGGATAGGGTACTAATACCTTAATTGACTAATCTGCGACTAGGGGTGGGTTCTCATATGGTCAACTATTAATTATTCTAGGATTAGCGGTGAGTTTTAATAGGGTCAGCTACAACAAATGGCAGCGCCTATTTGATAATTTATAATATATGGGTAATCTATTGCGACATATGATAATCCATTTGATAATTTACAATAGATGGGTAATCTATCGCAATAGATGACTTAATTTGTTTGATAATTTATAATAGATTTGTAATCTATTGTTACCTAATCTGATTGATAATTTACAACAAATACAAAATCTGATACAACATATTGAATATTTGTTTTTATACAATTTCAATTGAGTTTATATGTTAGACTAATAGTACCTAAATTGATTAATCTAGGACTAGGGATGAGTTCATAGGGTCAACTAGAGTACTCGATCAACTACAGCTTCAATTATTTTTTTACAATTTCAAGTGAGTTCATATGTTAGACTAAATAGTACCTTTTTGGAAATTGTATGATGAGAGGGTTAAAAATTACGCATATCTTTTGTAATTTAAAAATAATTAAGATCAATTCAGACTAAATTAACATTTTCAAAACTTTTCACTCTTTTTCAAAATACAAATCAACCCATACAAAATGTTTTAGCATTTCAAATCTCGAGTTCTCACTCTTTTTCTCTCATTCTCACTTAACAATACAATACAAACAACAACTACTCAACAAATTTGCTCAACCCTCCACAATAGAATGTCTTTCTTCTCATTTTTAACCATATATGTGTTATTTTTGAATTCATTCTTTCTTGTATCAGTCATTTTCTTTGTCTTCATAAGCAACAGAGTTCGAGAAGAGTTCTATATTTGTTATTTTTTCTAAAAAATAAGGGCTTTTAAGTTAATGTTGAAAAATAAAACTTTTAGTTTTATTATCTTTGAGAATGGGTTTATAATTTTGACTTTTGATGGTAAAATCATAGGAAAAACTCGAGAAATCCCTAATTTCTGTCACAGTATTTCATTGACTGTTGGATGGTGTTTGTGGCATTGGTGGTGGTGGTGTTTGTGGTCATCGTGGTGGCACTGGTGGTGGAATTGGTTGGTGGTGTTTGTTGTGGCTATCGATGGTGTCTGTATTCGTGGTGTTTGTTTGTGGCATTGGTTGGTGGTGTTTACGGTGGTGGTTGGTGGTGTGTCAGTATTTGTTGTGTTTGTAATGTATTTTTTAAGATTTATGTATACATCAATTGTAATGTAATTTTTGTTTTTCTGTTGTTTGTAGGTAAAACATGTCTCCAAAAAGAAAAGAAAGTGAAAGTGGATCAACGTCTGGCCACCCAAAAAAAGGCTACAGAATAAAGGGATTCGGAGGAGCTTCCTGAGCAATCTCAGTCAGGGAAAAGAGAAGCTGATGAGAGATATGAAAATAACATTGAGGGAGGTGAGCAAGGATCTGTAGATGGTGATGAAAAAAATAAAAGTAATAAAAAGGAGGAATCGAAGAGTGAGAAAGAGAAAGAGGATATCATCAACATGATGATAATGGATCACAAATGGGGCATGAATTAATATCGATATCCCAGGATGATCCTGTCAAAACTTTTAGTTTTGACAGGTTTCAAGTTGCGATGCTGATAAATGACCCAAAAACAAAACAACTAACAGGTCAAATTGTACTTAAATGTCAGATGGGGAAAATTTTTGAACATTTAATGAAAATTATGAAGAACGAAAACATAGGAGGACTTTTTAAGAAGAGCTACTTTGGATGATTTCTTGAGCTGCCTGAGGACCCCTCTGCCTGTATCCATTTCCTTATGATGATGGTATATGGTCTTCTCAAATGCAGAATCAAGTATGTGGGGGATGATAAAGATCCGAAGGATGGAGAAAAAAAGAAGATGGATGAAATCTGGATCAACTACTGTGGCATGCCTGTTTGTTTTGGCTTGCAAAAGTTTGCCATAGTGACAGGCTTGAGATGCCATTGTCCATAAGAACCACCACCCCGCAAAAGATCCAAGGCAAGAAAATTTAAGGAAAAAATAGATGGGTTGTTTGACATTGCTCGGCGTGGCTACAAAGAATCGAATTTATTAATAGATCTTATGGATAAAACCATACCAGAGCAGTACAGGGAGTAATTGTGCTTAGTTTGGTTTGGACATTCAGTTATATTGGCAAGAGATGTCAACAAGGTCATAGAAAATGATTTGTTGGCGTATGCTGAGGATTTTGATAAATTCAATAATTATCCCTGGGGATATGACAGCTTCTACTTGATTATCCAATATTTACTGACAAAGCTATCCTCAGGGACGACCACATTATACGGCTTTCCTTGGGTTTTCATGGTAAAATTAATCACTAATTTTACTCATTCATTAATTTATATTGAATATAGTTTTTATGACTTTTTTTTGCTTGTTTCCTTTTTATATTTTTTAGGCTTGGACATTTAAAGCCATCTCCCCTCCAAAAGCAGTTAATGGATTACCTGGATGAGGTTTCTCATTCAAGGATGTTTAGGTGGTTGTCTATAAAGAGCAATACCAATATTAAGGAGGCTAGTCTCTTTAACCCTCCAGATAATGCAGTACATCTTCTTCAAGTAAAATAATTTTACTCAAATAAAGATATTGAATAGATGTTACATCTGGTGCAACAGATGTTAAATCTAATGCACCAGATGGGATATCTTTTAACAAGTTACCCGTCCTGTACCAATCGGTTCAATTGATGGATAATCTGTTGCAACAGATAATTGATATCTTGCATCAGATTACCCATCTGTTGCTTTTGTTCTCTGAACCCGACTCCTAACAGATTAACCATTTACTGCAAATTATACAATAGATGTGTAATCTGATAACATATTGTTCATCTATTGCAACGTACAGATCATCTGTTGCATAACAAATTACCCATCTTGTACAACTGTTGCAACAGATGATTGATATTTTGCATTAGATTATCCATGTGTTGCGCTGTTTCTCTGAACCAGAATCAAACGGATTTTAACCATATACTACAAACTATGCAATAGATGGGTCTTTTTTTAAATGTACCCCAACTTTGAAAATTATTATATTTTATGATTTAAATGAATCTTTCTTTTTTTTTTGTTTTTTATAGGTTATGCATCCATGGATCGTGCCTACTGAGGAGGAGTTGGTGATGACTTCTTATATTACTCTAAGTTATGTTGATAATATAGCAGACCCAATAGTGGAGTTAATAAAGAAGAAATTGGCTAGAGCAACAGCCATAAGAAGAGCAGTTAGGCAAGGTCATCCTAATGTTAAGGCTCTTCATGACCAACCTACTAAGACAATCCGGGTACTTCTTCTGGTGGATTTGTTGGTGTTGGTGGAAGGCATACTGGTGCTACTACCACTCGTGATGATGAGCATGTTGATGCTCAAGAAAGAATAAATATATTTGAAAACACCACTTTTCACCCTTACACAGGTCCCTTTTACCCTTCTTCACCCTCGTGTTCTCATTGCAAATGGAAAGAGTGCAAGGATAGATAGGATAAACTCTTTGAAAAAGTAGAGACTATCTCTAAAGCTATCAAGGAATTCAAATCCAAGAGGTGTGTCATACTATTCAAGAAGGTGAGGGAGCCACACACTCCTACAATGTTAGTTAGGAGAAAGAAAAAAGCAATTAGAGACGTACTCTCCGGTCGAAAAAAAATTGCAATTCCTCCCTCTCTAAAAGCTGTTGAAGTTCAGGGGCCAATAAATAAGGTGGACATATACGCGGAACTTAGCACCGAAGAGAAGAGGGATTGCCATATGCAAAGAATACCAAGCCAGGCATACCAGATTACCCAGGCCTCCCTTTTCCCCCCAAGACTTCCAGACTATGACTGATATACGTATGTCATACGAGGACAAGACAAGTTTACTTTTACTAACCTAGCCCTTCTAATCTTCTCCATAAAGAAGAAGCTACGCAACGAATTTCATATTTGTTGCAACAACTGTGTATACTGGTGCAACTGGTAGTGGGTCTATTGCAACTTATTGTAACACCCCGTAAAAGTCATACATCTCGGATAAGTTTTGGAATTTTTCGAAATGCATAAGGCTGCGTTTGGATTTCAAAGCAGTAGCAAAATGCATAGCCTACTGCCCAGTTTTCAGCATTTCAGGGTCAACTTCAAACGATCATAACTCTCTGAATATAATAAACTGGGAGAGCTTCCACCTACCAAATGAAAGCTCTTTGATTTTCTTTCCAATTCAACTGGTTTCATCCAAATCTAACATCTGAGTAAGGAGTTATACCCATTTTACTTCAGCCTATCAGTTTGTCAACTGAGGGACTGTTTCGACTTTGTTTGTTTTCTTAGGGGCATTTTAGTCATTTCAC
Organism: Capsicum annuum; assembly: GCF_002878395.1. NCBI lineage: Eukaryota > Viridiplantae > Streptophyta > Magnoliopsida > Solanales > Solanaceae > Capsicum > Capsicum annuum. The sequence goes on from NC_061120.1 coordinate 211,789,848, forward strand.
CTCACCCAAATTTCATCTACAACACCAAATTTAGTCCTCAATTCATCAAAATATAATCCTTTTCTCAAATTTCTCTCAAGAACACCCCTTAGGGTTTCAAACAAAAGTCCTAAATAACTCAAGATTTAACCGTGGGTTTTCAAAATTGATTAGAGATTCGGAATCCCCAATCCATAGTCTTCAAGAAGTACCCATTATTTTCCTAAATAAAGGTATGCGGGGTTTTCCTAAATTCTCATGGACATAGAAAAATTATGTTTTAGAATAGGGTTTTTGAATCTATGTATATATTCATACATTAAATGTTTTAACATCATTGTTTTGGTCTTTTGACCTTTCGCAAAGTGATTTAAGAATATGAACGTATGAAACCATGTATTTAAGAATGAATTCTTGTTGAGAGCATGATTTTCGGTGAAATCTCTCTTATTATGAATTTTTTCAGATTTCTCATTGCATATGAATTGTTTTGCAATGTATCCTTGAAAAGCACTATATGAAATGATTGAACTCTTGTTTTGATTTTAAGGTGGTTTTAAATCACTAAAGAGGGAATCTAACATGAATTTTTAATGTTCATAATGCATGTAATGAAAGAGTGCATGGATTTGCTAAAGGCACTAGACCACCATATGTTGATAAAGTTTTTGCATGATTTTGACTTGAGTTTCGAAACACGAAATCTTTTATATCAGTTGCATGTTTTTGGTGGTCTAAATTATGATTTAAATGAAAGATTTAGCTTAATGTATTATGGCTCAGAAACCATGACTTGTAAGTCTTGGTATGATGATACCAATTCAGCCAATGCCATATCAAACTCAGACTAATAGACATTTCAGACTATCATAATTTTAGACATTCAAAATGTTGCATGTACAGAAAAGGTTAAAAATGGACATACAGAGATGTTAGGTGGTTCCCTAAAGAGGGCTTGAGTTCAAGCAACTCATTGCCTAAAACCGTGGTTTGTCGACCCAGGTATATTAGTATACGCTGACTTGAGTGTCGTGTGGCATATCAGATTCAGGAACTCCAACCCTTGTGGCATACTCGGGTTGGAGGCTTCCCCGCCGAGTTAATGGCGGATTCCATATCTCCCGTGTAATATTAGACTTGTAGGGTATACCACCTAACTCAGAAGTAATACACAGATCAGAGTTTGAGATTTACAGATAGATTACATATTTTTAGAAGGTACCCATGTGTCTTTCAGAAACTGTTTTATGCATAATATTTGATGAACATTTGCTCTCACATATTATATATATATATATATATATATATGTTTAATTACTCTATTTTAGATTGTTTCGCGTACCAGTACATTTGTGCTGACCCCCCCTCCTTCCAAGTTTTGAGACGCAGTCTAGGGGTCGAGATGAACAGTAGGTATTTCAGATCGCAGAGCAGATTATGCAGGGGTGAGCCTTTTATATTCCAGAAGGCCTTTTTACCTTCAGATATTTATCTTTATTCATGTTTTGGTCTACTGGGGGCCTTGTTCCAGTTTTCAGACAGTTTTGTTTAGTTCATAGTAGAGATTTTAAAAAACTGAGTCAGAAATTATTATTATCCAGATATATTTTGGATTTCAATTTTTCAGTATTATGATCACATTCAGACTGATCATGTTTCCGTATTAGATTTCTATTTCCGTATTATCTTTTATTAAATGAATGTGGTGCATGATTACCAGATAGATAGAGGGCATCCCAGGCCTTCATGGTTCGGGAATGCTTATCACAGCCGGGGCCCCATTTTGGGTCATGACAAACTTGATATCAGAGCACGGTTCATGGTCCCAGGGTATCTATGAAATCCCATCGGGTAGACTCTCGTTTATGGGTGTGTAGCGTGCCACACTTATAAGCAAGAAGCTACTAGGCATTTAGGAATGTCTCTCTTTCTTCATGTTCTAGTTCATGCAATAGAGTCAGAATGTTCCTCTTTCATACTCTAATTCGTCCTATGATGTCGCCCATACGAAAGTAAAACGTCATTCCTAATTCTTTCCTTACTCTATTATCCTTAGATATGTCTCATTATTGAGGTGATTCAAGTGCAGAAGTTTAGAATCTAAATGGTATGGTCCTTTCTGATTGAACATATAAGAGTTAAAATTTATGCAAGGACTTAAGAAGAGCCCGTTAATGCTTCAATGTGTATTGATTCTGATGTGAACATTGATCCTGATGGAATCATGCTTTTCAATTTGAGGTATTAATTGCATTTAGTCCCCTTCAAATTTATGTTACAAATGTCTAGCTTAAGGGGGGGATGATGTGCAGTAGAATGTTGGAACTGTATTTCCACCCGAATAGTACTATGCGTTAAAGTGTTGTTGTCATGACCTATTGGTAGTGAAATTAGACCAAGAAGTTGGTGATGTGAAGTGACAAAGTTAGAAGTCAGAGATAGGGTGACTTTTGTGTAAATGAATATTTTAGCTGAATAATCGATGTTCGAGAATGATTTATCCCCCTTATGGTGATAGACTAATGTGGTAACTAGTAGCATGTGTGGATGGTATGGTAGTCCGTGGAGGAAGTGTTTGACTCCAATTTTATTTATACAGAGTAAGCTGTGTATTCTTAGTTCATTGGATATTGCATATTAAATTTCTGTCTCATGTAATCTTTTCATCAAGGTGTTGTTGAAAAAAATAAAGTCTAGTGAAGCCGTGTGGGGATCTTTTGATTCACTAGCATATTTGACTTGTCATTCATCTCATTTTCTTGTTTAAAATACAAAATCAAAGTCTAGTGAAGCCGTGTGAGGCCTATTTCGATTCACTAGCGACTTGTTGTCCAACTTGTTGTTCTTGTGTTGGTTTAATATATGTATAGCTGAATTTGTTTTCATGAGATTGAGTTGGTAAAGAGGTGATTC
>NC_061120.1:211795739-211800008 GCF_002878395.1 Capsicum annuum
GATTCATCCTTGTGTGTTAGTTTAGTAGAAGGTAGAGAAGGAGTTGTTAGTTAGGGTGATTTGTCGGTTTCTTGAAGTGTGAAAATGACTATATTAGCCCGTAAGTTGTAAGTATAGACTCATGGTTGTTTGTGGAATTTGAAGGTAGTCTAAATGTATGCTTGGGTAAGTAAGCGTGATGTGAGAAGCCGTATATGTAGATAAGGATTGTATGGGGTTATAGTATAAGATTAATGTCGATCATGTCTATTATGTGACTTTACCCCTTGACCTTCTTTTCCTTTGTAGTTGTAAATTAGTATTACTTGTGAGAAGGTATGTAGTAGATTTTTTAGGTATAGTAGTAATGTCATAAAGGTGCTTTGGTCGTGGATATTATCTAGATAAAATCAGGTATTTGGGGTAGAATGTCCCAATTTGATGGACTAGTAAATTATGTTGTATTCTTCATGGGTGGTATTTACTAAATAAAACAAGTATGAGCTGATGCCTATGATGCCTTACAACATGTATTTATAGTACCTAAAAGTCCCTTAGACTACAAGGTACAACAATGCAATCTATACAATTATCAACTACAAGCTGAAAATCTGAAAATCTGAAAATCCTGCACATGCATGCTGAAATTTCTGCACATGCATGCCAACCTTTGTGGACCTTTTAAAGCTGGAAAATCTGCACTTTCATACCAGCCCGTGTGAACTTCCTAAAGTCTAATAAATGTGCTGCCAGCCTATTTTGACCATCTAGAAGGTGCTGGAACATTGGCAGCAATGCGGGGCATTATCGAAGCCCCGCCAAGCTCGAAAACACGCCCGAATAGTCGGAAACATACCCAAAACGTGAGGAGTTTAATGGGTTGTGACGTTGAGTGTCACAATGTGGTTGTAAAAATAGTGACTTAAGATTAATGATGTATGTTTTGTAAGAATTATGTATAAGGTTGGGTTGTAAATCATGTTTAGCACTTGACATTAAGTTTGAACAATTGATGTCCATGAAGGTGGATGTGATGATTTCTTGGTTAATGATATTAGTTTTATGGAATTAATCCAATAGGCTTGAATGGTATATGCAAGAGCCTAAGTTTATTTGATTCGTAGTGAAGTTTACCCCAAGGTGATCTGAGGTTGCGGTATTTTCTAAGACTATTACATGTTTTGTTTGATGAGTGCTACCGTTGAGTTGCTAGGTGGAGAAAGACTAGGTATATGGTATATGGTGTTCTAAATAGCCAAGTTAAAGAGTTTTGATTAATAGTGTTGAGCCTTTTTATATGATCTTGATTCTCATAGTAGAGAGATGTAAGTTTGGAGTCGCGATATTGGTAAGCTATGTCGGAAGTAGTATGATTCATTGAAGGCTTGGTGCTATCCATGTTGAGTGCTAGATTCTAAGTTTGAGTTTTTGAAGGTTGAACTAATATAAATAAGAGTTAAAGCACTAAAGGGTATGCACTCCGACTATGGGGATACTCATGAAGACCCGAAGTTAGTAAGTGTGCAAGTATTATATGATAACTGCTAGGTCTATATAATGATAAAGTGTATCTCAGAAGGTAGTATTAACAGTGGGTTTTCCACTTTCAGGTGTAGTCATTCGGGTTAAGTTTCACGATATGCGCGTATAGTAGTTTTCCAGAACCCAGAGTGCAGTGAGTGTACTTCAGTTTAGAGTCTAGTAAGGGATCTCCCAAACTTAATATGATGGCCTGAAGCTAAGGGGGAGATGATAGAGTGAATAACCAAGTCAGGCTTTCAGATTCTAATCGTGATGTCATAATGATATAGAACATTAGAAAGTGAGGGTAAGACTCAACCCATCCTTATCTCAGTATTTTTTTTCCAGTTATCCCAATATCTACACATTCCTTACGCTTCAGTCCACTGATTAAAATTCATATTCATGCTTATGATAGAGAATCATGTACTCTTCAAGTTCCAAAATGAGAACTTTCAGTTCATTCTGTAGTCGGAATCCCATTCCATAAGTTATGAACTCCAAATTGAGGTCATGTAGCTCATGACTCATGTACTCAAGCTTTATAGTATGCTTGTTTTAGATAAGACCATAAGTGTGAAGTAAGATCTGGGGCCAAGTTTTTGATATATGTGATGGTTAGTGGAAATTTGTGTGTATATGTTCTTGGGGTAGCACGTGGGAGTTATATTAATAGTGGTTTAGAGAATATGTGAAGTGTGCCTTCATGGGTGTTTTCCTTGAAGTTCATATGAGGTTATAAAGATAGGCTTGAATGACATGTTGGGATTTTAGTGAAGGGACGCAATATACGCTAGTGAATCTATAGTAAGAGTTCAGAGTTAGTCATTAATGTGGGAAGGCATGATATGCTTAGGGTGTGAACTTTAAAAAGATATGGAAGATTGAATCATATTGTTTAGACTAGTATCATGATATGACATGTTGTATTTTTATGACTTAGAGTTAGGCTTGATCGCAGTGAAAGGATTTAAGCTACTATAGACATTGTAAAAAAAGCTATCAATGCCCATATGAGAATTATAAGTTGAATGGAATGAATATGGTATTTAAGGGAAATAGTATAGTTAAGGGAGTATTAAAGAAGTGTGCTAAGCTTGAAAAACAAGAAGTTGCATTGTCCAAGATCTTTTGCTCCATAATGCTACTAGAATTTCTTTAGACAGAGTGTTGAAGAGATACTCCCATTGAATATAAGTTTCTGGTGTATTTCAGTTTAGTAGTCAGGCAAACAAGTTACGGTGGTTTTCCACCTTTCCACCCAATCCTGCTATCCGAAGTCTCATGCGTATGACCATCCCAAGAGATAATATATTTCATCCTAAGTTGCGAATTCAGTTCAGTCAAAGCATCATGTTTCAGATTCAGCTATTTAGTCGTGACTCAGTTAATAAGTGTTTAGTGCATAATCTCAAATACTTTCAAGTATTTTAGCCCAGTTTGTATAATACCCTGGTACGATCTAAGTCTTGATGCCTCATGATTCGTAATTGCATAAGTTATCACTTCTCAATTCAATATGTATGATTGAATCATGAACACTTCAAGGGAATCCTAAACTCTTAGCATGAATCAGCTTCTTGAAGCAAGTAAGGGCAAGTCAACTTAGAATTTAGTTCCGTGATAGAAGTTTAAATGTTTTAGATCAGTTATATACTTTCTTAGAAGACACATCATGTCAGTGTCATTCTATACCTTTGAGCTTCAACATTTCCAATCCATCATTCGGGGATGAATGATCCCAACGGGGAGATAATGTAACACCCCGTAAAAGTTGTGCATGGATTAGCCTTTAATAGAGTGCTCTTAGACTTAAAAACTTGAAAAAGTTTGTAAGTGTAATGTGGACTTAGAGTCATTTTAGCTGGCAATCTTCGGGATATAACTTGTCAAGGTTTTCGACCTCCATTTTTAGATTTTCAAGTTGTGTTATGATCAAAAAAGCTCATAGTACATCTCGGATAAGTTTCGGAATTTTTTGGAACGCATAAGGCTGCGTTTGGATTTCAAAACAGTAGCAAAACGCATAGCCTGTTTCCCAATTTTCAGCATTTCAGGGTTAACTTCAAACGATCATAACTCTCTGAATATAATAAACTGGGAGATCTGCTACCTATCAAATGAAATATCTTTGAGTTTTCTTTCCAATTCAACTGGTTTCATCCAAATCCAACATCTGAGTAAGGAGTTATACCCGTTTTACTTCTGCCTATCAGTTTGTCAACTGAGGGACAGTTTCGACTTTGTTTGTTTTCTTAGGGGCATTTTAGTCATTTCACCTCACCCAAATTTCGTCTATAACACCAGATTTAGCCCCCAATTCATCAAAATATAATCTTTTTCTCAAATTTTCTCTCAAGAACACCCCTTAGGGTTTCAAACAAAAATCCCAAATAACTCAAGATTTAACCGTGGGTTTTCAAAATTGATTAGAGATTCGGAATCCCCAATCCACAGGCTTAAAGAAGCACCCATTATTTTTTGAAATAAAGGTACGCGGGGTTTTCCTAAATTCTCATAGGCATAGAAAAATCATATTTTAGAATGGGGTTTTTGAATCTATGTATATATTCATGTATTAAATGTTTTAACATCATTGTTTTGGTCATTTGACCTTTCCCAAAGTGATTTGAGAATATGAATGTATGAAACCATGTATTTAAGAATGAATTCTTGTTGAGAGCATGATTTTTGGTGAATTCCCTCTTATTATGAATTTTTCAGATTTCTCATAGCATATGAATTGTTTTGCAATGCATCCTTTAAAAG